>NC_080182.1:40246859-40321859 GCF_950295315.1 Erinaceus europaeus | reverse complement strand
GACCCAAATACCTAGGAAGCTAGTCAATTAAGTCTATCATCCTCTTCCCTCAGAGTTTGTAATTTATTTATGTTTTAGTCATAGATTTATGTTTGGTCACTAGGGCTTCACTGCTCCAAGCTGACTTTTTAAGATGAAAGAGAGACAGAGGGAGGTGAGGTAAAGTTAAAAAGTCAAGTTTAGGGTGGGGGTAGATAGCATAATGGTCATGCAAATAGACTTTCAAGCCTGAGGCTCTGTCAAGTCCCAGGTTCAATTCCCCGCACCACCATAAGCCAGAGCTGAGCAGTGCTCTGGTAAAAAAAAAAAAAAGTCAAGTGCAAAGGGGGCCAGGTGGTGGCACACCTGGTTGAGCGCACATGTTACAATGCACAAAGAACCAGGTTCGACCCCCGTCCTTACCTGCAGGGGGAAAGCTTTGCGAGTGGTGAATCAGAGCTGCAGGTGTCTCTCTGTCTCTCTCCCTTTCTATCTCCCCTTTCCCTCTCAATTTCTCGCTGTCTCTATCCAATTAATAAATAAAGATAAATAAAAGGTCAAATGCATAGCAAAGGTGACAGCTATTCAAGTGAGTTGCTATCTTGCCTGGTGAGTGTTTCTAAATTTTAAAGAGGTTAAAATGTTGCATTAAAATTAATGAGAAAAATAACAAGGGCAACAAAAGGGAAAATAAAAATAAATAATGAGAAAAAATGTGTAATACAAGAAATAAAATGTTTTTTCATACTTTATTTAAATAGATAGGTGCAGCTGAAAGTCCTTGTTATGAATGCCCTCCCTAAATGTACTTAAAAACTCCGAATTTCATTTAGAAAGCAAATGTGATCTGTTTTGTTTTACTTGTTTACTTATCTTAAAGGGTCTTTGAGAGAGTAGGGGTGATAGAGTAGGGGAGAGAAAGATACCTGCAGACCTGCTTTACCGCTCGTGACACGTCCCCCCTGCACTGGGGAGTGGAGGCTTGAACCCAGGTCTTTGTTGTATGTGCACTTCACCGGGTGCACTACCACCTGGCCCCCAAAACGAGGATCTCTTTTACTCAAATACTGTACTTTCCTTTTGTATTTTAGGTGAGATGTTGGGAGGAGCAAAGGAAGCCGTACTTAGAGATCACTTCTGTCTTTTTGTTTTATTGTATTATTAAGAGAATTATCATGGGGATGCTCAGAGCAGCACTCTGGTATGTGTGATGCAAGTACTGCACCCTGTTCCCTGAGCCACGTCTCTGGGTGATCCTCTTAGGAAGCTTGCTTTCTCCTCCTAGAACCTTCCTTGTGTTTTGCCCACTTTAGCATGTCATTATGACAGTTGACCCCACTTCAGGTGGTCTTGATCTAAGATATTAGTCCAGGTCCTGGAATCAACATTGGTTGTGGCATTCTCACCTATACTCAGGGTTTATCCTCTGAAAGAAGACAATCCAGTGAGATAGCACAGTGGTTCATACAACAGGCTTTCATTCCTGAGGCTTAAGGTCGCAGGTTCAGTCCTTGGCACCACCATAAGCCAGATCTGAACAGTGCTGTGGTTGAGAGAGAAAGAAGGAGGAGGAGGCAGCACGGGCAAGGGGGAGGAAGAGAAGAAGGAGAAAAGAAAGTGTGTTTATTTAGATCCTGATTTTGTAAGAGACTTGAAAGTGCTGTGGGTTCATATTAGAGAGGCTTGCCAACAAAAGCAGTAGTGCGGGTAGTGTTCTTTGCCACGTGTGCAGCAGGGTTCTGACAAGCTCTTGAAGCACGAAGGGCGTGTCAGTGGCGTGCTTTCTATTTCTCTCCTATATACATATACTTTTATTTTTTAACCAGAGCACTGCTCAGCTCTGGCTTCTGGTGGTGCAGGGGACTGAACCTGGGACTTTGCAGCCTCAGGCTTGAGAGTCTCTTTGCTGCATAACCATTAAGCTATCTGCCTCCCACCCTCTCCCTCTCTTTCTATTTGAAAAAGAGCTTGGAGCAGTGAAACCCCAGGGGTTAGGCCTCATATATTTATTTGTCACCTTGAACTGGGACCAATGTTACCTTTTTTTTTTTGCCTCCAGGGTTATCTCTGGCCGCTAGCCATTATTTTTTCTTCATTTTTTTTTTTTAATGGCTAGGACAGAAAGAAATTTAGATCAGAGGGGGAGAGAGAGAGGGAGAGAGACAGAGAGACACCTGCAACACTGCTTAACCGATTGTGAAGCGACAACACCCCTGCAGGTGGGGAGCCAGGCTCAAACCGGGATCCTCGCGCGGGCACTTGGGTTTGTATTTAACCCAGTGCGCTACCGCCTGACCCCACAGCCCAAGTTACTATTTAAATTAATCCATCCAGGAAAACACAACTAACCTAGTATCATGCTGCTGCCCCTGCCCCCCATAGGAGAGGGGTGTAGGCTAGAGGGAAACGAAGGGTACCACCATATCTGAAGCTACACTTTCAACTCTAGACTGATCTCTCTTAACATTACCGTCTAAAGGCTGGGATTTCTATGCAATGTGTGTGTTTATATTTACTTTGTGCTGTGATCCAGGAAAGCTGTCTTTTTTTTTTTTTAAAGAATTTATTTATTCATGAGAGAGATAGGAGGAGAGAAAGAACCAGGCATCACTCTGATACATGTGCTGCCGGGGATCGAACTCAGGACCTCAGGGTTGAGAATCTAATGCTTTATTCACCTGCGCCACCTCCTGGACCACAGGGAAGCTTTCTTAATTCATGAGGAATAAATGGAAGCAAGGAAGGTGTTGGGGGTAGGTAACAGGTCACTGGAGAATTCACCACCTTTAGTGTATCTGTGGTCTTGTTGATCATTATTAAATCAATAATAAAAGAAAATACCTTCTCCTTCTTCCGTAGGAGCTGGTGACCTCATCCACAATAGACTTCCTGGTGAATATCTTCGTGGCACCGAGAGACAACGAGCCCAGATTGCAGCCGTCCGACATCACTTTAAGAAAGTCAACTACCAACATTTTGACACTTTGCTGGCAGCCTTCAGGCACTACGACAAGGCCAGTAGTAGCAGTGATATTTCTGGGTCTGTGGCTGGGCTTAGGAATTCCAGCAGGCTGCTTTAGATCTGGGGTAAACTGGCCTGTGGATCCAATCCAGTTCACCACCTGCATGTGTAAATAGATTTGTATGTTTGGTCATTTTAACTCTCATCTAGGACTGATTTTGCACTAGAACCATGCTAAAAGGGTAGTGCAGCAGAGTCTAAGTGGCCTAGAAATACTAAATTATTAGCTCTTTGGCCCCAGACAGAAAAGGTTGCCAGCTCTTGGTGTAGATCAGTAGCTGTCCAAGTGTGGTTCCAGACACTGACTTCAGCATCGTTAGGGAATTAGACATGTACATTCTAAGGCTAAAACCAGACCTACAGAATTAGAACCTCTGCAGAGTAGCCTAGCAAGTGTTCTTTTGCAGTCCTTTCTGATGCACATTCAACTTTGAGAACCACTGATTATAATAGACGTGTGTGTGTGTGTGTGTGTGTGTGTGTGTGTGTGTGTGTGCATGTGCGTGTGTGTCTCCTGGGTTATCTTTGGGCCTGGTTCCTACACCACAATCCTCTGTTCTTGGAGGCGATTTTTTCCCATTTTTGTTGTTGGATAGGACAGCGAAAAAATGAGAGAGGAAGGGAAGGCACAGAGAGGGAGGGAAAGATGGACACCTGCAGACCTGCTTCACTGCTTGTGAAGTGACTCCCTATAGGTGGGGAGCCGGGGGCTCGAATCAGGATCCTTGAGCCGTCCTTGCGCTTTGTGCTATGTGAGCTCAACCTGGTGCACTACCGCCCGGCCTCCTATAATAGACTCTTAACATTATAATGTGTTTGGAGCGAGAGGGGTGTAGATCCTTGGGAAATATCACTGGAGTATAAGACAATCCAAATTTGAGCACATGCTACCACCAGTCTAGGTTAAAGATAAGCTTCAACTGTCTCTTCCTGTGTGTGTGTGTGTGTGTGTGTGTGTGTGTGTGTGTGTGTGTGTGTGTTGGGTGGGATTGGGGACAGGAGCAAGAGACATGATGTGGCTTAATTTTGAGAGAATAATGGGGCCGGCTGATGGTGCATAGTTGAGTGCATGCATTACAGTGTGTAAGGAGCCAGGATCAACCCCCCCCCCCCCCGTTCTACCTGCAGAGGGTGAAGCAGTGTTGAAGGTGTCTCTCTCTGTGTCCCTCTCTATCTCCATCTCCCACTTCCCTCTCAACTTCTCTCTGTCTCTATCCAAAAATAAATAATAAGAAAATCAATAAAACATGTTAAGCATTTCTTAAATAGAAAAAAGATAAAATATGATCGTTCACTTTCGAACTACTCAACAGTGTTCTCCTTTGAAATCATCTCAATTTAGGGCTGTATAAATACTTCACATCATTTAAAGCCATCACAGTATTCCTTTTAGCAATTTTTTAAAAATAATTATTTATTTATTTATTATTGGGTGGAGACAGAGAGAAATTGAGAGGAGTTGGGGAGATAGAGAGGGAGAGGAAGACAGAGAGATGCCTGCAGCCCTGCTTCACCACTTGTGAAACCTTCCCATTACAGGTGGGGACCAGAGGCTTGAGCCTGGGACCTTGTGCACTGTAATGTGTGCACTTAACCAGTTGTGCCACTGCCTGGCCCCCCTTTTAGCAAATTGCATTGCCTTTAATTATGCCAGTAAGCACAGAGATGTAATCTGTAAAATGGAATATATATATATATTTTGCTAGTAGGTTGGTAAGGTTGTTTTTGTCATGTGCACACTCTGTAAGAAAATCCCATTTTTCTGAAAGAAAAATAGCAATTTGTTTTTATCTTGTGAACAGTTTGAATTTTGTGCTGATGTGCATACCATTTTGACTTGGCCATCAGGAAGCTTAGTCCCATTAATGAAGTCCATCTATCATGAACATGATTTTATAGCAAATATTATTTTAAAATATTTTATTTATTTGTTTACTTGGTAGAGAATGAAATGAAGGGGGAGATAGAGAGGAAGAGAGTTAGAGAGACCTCTGCAGTGCTGCTTCACAGCCATGAAGCTTTCCCACTGCAGATGGGGACTGGGGACTTGAACCCAGGTCCTTGTAATTATAGCAAGTGCTCTCTACCAAGGACTCCACCACCCAGCCCCTTATAGCATGTAATTTATGTGCTTTTTATCATTCTCTCTTTCTCTCTCTAATTTTTCACTATCTCTATTTATATCCAGAGACAGCAAGAAATTTTTTTAATTTTTGTTTTGTTATGTTTCTGTTTAAAAATGAATCTATTATAAACAAGAGCTCATAAACTAACCTGTGATGATATAATGCACGGTAGTCTTGATAGGAGAGGGAAAAAAGCAAAATAATTTTAGTTTGTCTCAGAAGAAGATAATATTCATTTACCCCTCCTATGTTTAGTTTTAGAGAAGTTTTATCTTACAAATCTTGATCTTGGGGTCAGTGGTGGTGCACCTGGTTTAGCGCACATATTACAGTGCACAATGACCTGGGTTCAAGCCCCTGGCTCCCACCTGCAGGAGGAAAGCTTTGTGATTGGTGAAGCAGTGCTGCAGGTGTCTCTCTGTCTCCCCCTACCCTCTTGATTTCTGGCTGGCTCTACCCAACAAATAAAGATAATTGAAAAAAGAAATCTTGATCACTTATTTTAAGCCTATCATTTTGTTTTTGATTGGAAGATGTTGTGTCTATGTTCTGCTGATGATTAAAAAGTGGGTTAAATATCTCACTTTAAATTTTGTACTGTTTTATAAGGGACCAATACCAATCTGTCATCAACTATATTTCTTACAAAGTTGTTGAAAGAAAATGTAATCATTTAGCAATTTCTCTGACTTGTTTAGGTCATTGTTACAGCTGTCCCACAGTGGGCTGACTTTTGCAGATAGATAGAGGGGCCAGGCGATGGCACACCTGGGTAAGTGCTCACACTGCAGTGCTCAAGGACCCAGGCTGAAGCCCTTGGTCCCCAGCTGCAGAGGGAAAGCTTCAGGGTGGCGAAGCAGGGCTGCAGGTGTCTGTTTCTTTCTTTATATTTCTTTCTTTTTTATTATTTTTATTTTTTATTATCTTTATTTATTAGACAGAGCCAGAAATTGAGAGGGAAGGGGGTGTTAGAGAGGGAGAGAGACACTGCTTCACCACCTGCAGAAATTTCTCCCTGCAGGCGGGGTCATAGGGCTCAAACCTCTGTCCTTGTGCATTGTAACATGTGTGCTCAATCAGGTGTGCTACCACCTGACCCTCTCTCTGTCTCTTTCCCTCGTATATATATAAAATTTTATTTTATTTATTTATTTTTGCCTCCAGGGTTATTGCTGGGGCTCGGTGCCTGCACTACGAATCCACTGCTCCTGGAGGCTATTTTTTCCCTTTTGTTGCCCTTGTTGTTTATCATTGTTGTTACTGTTGTCATTGTTGTTGGACAGGACAGAGAGAAATGGAGAGAGGAAGGGAAGACAGAGAGGGGGAGAGACAGACAGACACCTGCAGCCCTGCGTCCCCGCCTGTGAAGCTTCCCCCCTGCAGGTGGGAGCCGGGACCAAACCGGGGATTTTGTGCTTCGCGCCACGCGTGCTTCACCCACTGCCCCCCTTTTCCCTCTCTGTCTCCCTTTCCTCCCTCAATCTCTCTCTGTCTCTATCCAATAATAGATAGATAAAAATATTTAAAAAGATAGATAACTAAGTAGACAGATAGACAGACAGACAGATACTATAGCACTGAAGTTTTCCACATTATTTTGGGGCCTGAGACTTTGACCTGGGCTTGTATATGGCAGAGCAGGTATGAGCTATCTGGTCTTATTTCACTGACTTTTATAAGACACCAGTTGCTATTTACAAGTAATTTAAAAACAATTCATCAGAATTGAAATATGTAAGCTACAATAAGTGCAATTTAACCTTTATTCAAATTCAAGTATTTTATAGGTATGACATGGGGGAAATTTATTCAGTAGTAACATGAATTAGAGAACTTGCTATAATACATAGTGCTCTACTTAAAAAATTCATTTAAAATGTAATTATAGGCAAGGCAATTATCTTAATAGCTGCTGACTGTCTTAGTGAACCACCAGGCACACTCCTTATGATAAAATTAAATAGCCAGAGAGGAAATTACTGAGGATTATTTAATTCTGATATAGCTTTTAAGTAGTTAACTTTCAGTGGGTACAAGATAGTGCTCAGTCCTTGAGGAGCTTTTTTTTGGGGAGGACAATAAGATGTTGGTCTTTATAGAATATCTATATATAATTTGATCATTTGAATTTTATATCTTGGATGCTCAGTTTTAATTTAGTAGAAAAACAGAACAGAGAAAATAAGCTGGGATGGGCTGAGGGAAAAATAGTCTAATGGTTCTGCAAAGAGACTCTCATACCTGAGGCTCCAAAGTCCCATGTTCAGTCCCCCGCAACACCGTAAGCCAGAGCTGAGCAGGGCTCTGGTAAAATAAATAAATAAATAAATAAATAATGATAATAAAAACCCAAATAAGCTGTGATTTTTCTAAATGGATCTTCTTGGATTATAAAATTAACTCTGTTCTTTATTAAATACTTAAAACACATCAGACATTATTCCAGACAATGCATAGATTTTCTACTTAAAGAACTTCAAATCTAGGGAGGAAAAGACATATTAAGGACTGGTCATAGAAGAATCTTTATAATTTAAAAGTAAATCTATTTAGTTCTAAATATTTTTACTCTAGTTATGATCTAGGAAGCAACTGAGATATTTCTATCTGGGCGTAGTTATAGTCAGTGACAAAACTGTTTTATGAAAATATGTGAGTTAAAACAACGTGGGATGCAGACAGTTTTTGAGAATGCCATTCCGAAGCTCAGTAACACTGCAGTAATATTAGGCTAGGAAGCTGGCAGTTGGAGAAGTTCACAGAGTATGTTGACTCGTTGTTGAGGAGCATTATTATTATTATTGCTCTGAGTAGGTTTTTGGTTTGGTTTGGTTTTTGCTACCAAGTTTACTGCTGGGGCTTGTTTCTTATCTGTACGCCTCTCATTTTTGGTGGTTTCCCCCTTCCTTTTTCTGATATAAAGAAATAGAGAGGAGATCGAGGAGCAAAGAAAAAGAGACACTCAGTTCCTTTTAGCTCCATCCGGGATGGGTTGGAGAAGGTGGGCTCGAACTGGGATCCTTGCGTGAGTCCTAGAGCTTCCGACTATGTGTGCTTAACCAAGTGTCCCCCTGCCTGGCCCCCGAGGACTCTCCCACCAGGAGAGTTGCATTCCCACCAGCAGTGAAGCAGAATTCCTTATTCTCCACAACCTTGCCAACACCTGTCATTTCCTGATTGGTTGATGGAAGCCATGCCCATTCTCTCAGGTGTGAGAGGACACCTCAGTGTGGTTTTAATTTGCACTTCTCTAATGATAAATTCAGTGGAACATTGTTTTATACAGATAGGTCATTTAAAAAATTATCTTAATTTATTTATTGGATAGAGACAGCCAGAAGTCAAGGGTGACAGAGAGGGAGGGAGAGAGACACCCGCAGCCCTGCTTCACCACTTGCAAAGCTTTCCCCCTGCAGGTGGAGACTGGGGGCTCGAACCTGGGTCCTTGGGCTTTGTAACATGTGCGCTCAATCAGCTGCTCCAGCACCTGGTCCCAAGAGGAACATCTCTTCATGTGTCTGTATTTCTTTTTTTTTTTAATTAATTTTTTATATTTATTTATTCCCTTTTGTTGTCCTTGCTGTTTTATTATTGTAGTTATTATTGTTGTTATTGCTGTCATCGTCGTTGGATAGGACAGAGAGAAATGGCGAGAGGAGGGGAAGACAAGGGGGGGAGAGAAAGACAGACACCTGCAGATCTGCCTCACCGCCTGTGAAGCGACTCCCCTGCAGGTGGGGAGCTGGAGGCTTGAACTGGGAGCCTTACGCTGGTCTTTGTGCTTTGAGCCACATGTGCTTAACCTGCTGTGCTACTGCCCGAGCCCCATCTTCATGTGTCTGTGGATTATGTGTATCTCTTCTTTAGAAAACTCTCTGTTCAGTTCTTTGGCCCACTTTTTCATTGTTTTTTTTTTTTTTTTTTTTTTTTTTTTTTTTGTAGATTTGTACCAACTCTGTCCAGATGTTGGATATCAGTGGCTTGTCTGGTGTGTGATGAGAAAATATCTTCTCCCATTTAGTTGGTTGCCTAGTTACCCTTGTGTAGTTTGTTTTTTATGTGTGGAAGCTTTTTAGTTCCATGTAATCCCTTTTATTTACTCTTGATTTCATTTCCCATGCCCAAGAGGCTGAGTCTCCAAATACATCTTTGATCTGAAGGTCCCACAAAGTTTCACCGACATTTTCTTCTATAAGTTTTAGAGTTTCTGGTCTAATATCTAGATATTTAATCCATTTTGAGTTGACATTGGCGTGTGGTGTTAGGTGGTCGTCTGGTTTCATTTCTCTGCATGTGGCTGTCCAGTTTCTTCAGCACCATCTGTTTACCCCCTTGAATGTTTTTGGTCCCCTTGTTATATATTAGGTGGTTGTATACATGTGGGCCCATTTCTGGGCTTCTAGTTCTGCTCCACTGATCCAAGTGTGTGAAGTGTTCCATTTCCCTGTTTAAATATCTCGATTGGGGGAGCAGGGGTTTATCCGGAGTCACCATGCTGGGGTATTGTCCCTGATGTCAGTATCATATCTCCCTGCTGTTGTTCCAGCCTCTGTGGGGTAACAGCATTGGGAACTCTAGAAGTCACAGTTATAAATCTCTGAGTTTCTAGATGATGTTTTCTTTTAAACATTTCTTTGTTGCATAAACTCAGACCCGGAAGTGGTTCAGCTCAGCCGAGAATCTCTCAATTTGCTGCCAGCCCTCCCTAAGCACAGGTTGTTAGTCTTGGGAATTGCTCCCTCACCAGCTTTCCTTCCTTCCTCCCTCCTTTTCCTTCTTTCTTACTTTTTTTTAAAAAAAAAAATTAAAATTTTTTTTTTTTAGTTTTTATTTATTTATGTATTTATTCCCTTTTGTTGCCCTTGCTGTTTTATTGTTATAATTATTGATGTCATTGGTGTTGGATAGGACAGAAATAGAGAGAGGAGGGGAAGACAGAGAGAGGGGAGAGAAAGACAGACACCTGCAGACCTGCTTCACCGCCTGTGAAGCGACTCCCCTGCAGGTGGGGAGCCGGGGGCTCGAACCGGGATCCTTATGCCGGTCCTTGCGCTTTGCGCCACCTGCGCTTCACCCGCTGCGCTACTGCCCGACTCCCTTTTTTTCTTTTCTCCCTTCCTTCTCTCCTTCCTTCCTTCTTCCTTCCTTTCTTCTTTCTTTTCTTCCTTCCTTCCTTTCTTTCTTCTTTTTGTTTTTTAACAGTTGTTTCATGACTCAGACCCAGGAGTGGTGTGCCCAGCTGTCACTCTCCCAGTTTGGTGCCAACCATCCATGAATTGCCTTTGAGTCCCAGGAATCTCCTCTCTCTCACTCCTTTTCTGTTCGTGAGCCGCACATGTCTGTACCCACTTGTGGCTTGGTGAGTTTCCGCAATGCAGGCATTAAAGCATGTGTAACTTATCACAGCTGCAGAATAATATATTGTTAGCTTGCTTTCTTCACTTAGGTCAAACTGCCCAAAACCCACAAGCAGAATCTCTTCTTCCTTCAGACTGAGTAGGATAGATTTGATATCTATATCCTGTACACCATAAAAAATGGAGTTTCCATATACCCCCCCCCCCCCAGAAGTTTCACACCTTCCTAGGACAGTATAACTTCTGACTCCCCTTAGAAAAAGGGAGATGTTGGTCCCTCAACTAGTTATGTTTCTCCTTAGAACAACTGGGATTGGGGGTTGGGGAGGGCAGATTGGGCAGAGACTGCATGCAGTTCAATAAAACAAACCACTTAATGCTAATTTTTTTTTTTTTTCTTATTGTCTTTACTGGATAGAGACAGCAGAAATCGAGAGAGGGAAGGGGATGTCGGGAAGGGAGAGAGCTAGAAAGACAACAGTCACACTGCTTTGTCACTCAAAGAGCTTTCCCGCTCCAGGTGGGGACCAGGGGCTCAAACTCCGGTCCTTGAACATTGTAGCATGTGCACTCAACCAGCCACACCACCACTCAGCCCCCTACCTATATTTTCAATCCACATTAAGCCCTGTATTAGCAACAAAATCATTATTACTGACAACATCTATTAATATTTCACTACCAGACACCTCTTGGGAACCAAGATTCCCCACACTGCTTTTCAGCTAGGATTGTGGGACATTCATTTTTTATTGACTTGGACTTGCAGCAAAGCATTTATCTATAAAGGAGTCTACTTTAAACTGGAGGATTTACAGCTGCACTGTCAAGATAATATGTTTTAAATTCTCATTCTGTTTCAACATAGGGACTAGAGATATTTTCCAGGGCCACAGACCAGACTGCCGGAATTTATCCAGTCAGCTTCTCATTCTCTAGGGGTTCACCTTCATTACCATTGTAAATTTAGTCCTGCGCCTACCAGCTGAATGCTTGTCGATGAGTCATTTATGGCTCCCCTTGGGAAATCTCTCTTACGAGGACCAAAATTCCCTGATGGCTGTCAAAACCTACTGCAAAAACACAACTTGACTGTCATCTCAGAATGGATTTAAGGTTTATCTGAGAAACTGTAAGGGGAACTAAGGGGTAAGATGTCCCAGTTCTTGTGAGCAAGCAGTCCCGCACGGGCTTTGCATGCGTGAGGCCACGGCTAGATTCCTTGGCAGACTACACTGCTCTGGCCTCTTCCGCTCTCTAGTAAAATTAAAAGTATATATATCTTAGAAGATGTCCCAGCATTTGTCATCCTTAACAAGTGCCACATGTACTGCCACTCCTCTTAAAGGAATCAGTTTCTGCCTGGAGTTTATGTAAATTTTCACTCCTTTGGCACTCAGGTTAGGGTGTGCCTTACCTTTGACTGTTATCTGGAAGGAGTGAAAATGTACTTCTTTCTCTTCTACAAAGATGAGTCTTTTAAAAGCAAATTTTATTGATTTTTTTCCCCACTGGTTTACAATACCATAAAGTTTCAGAAGTAAAGGTTCACATCTCTATTTTATTCATGTGATTTGTTAGTAAGAAAAAGAAGCAGACCATCACTATGACATCTGTGATATTGGGATCAAGCTCAGGGCCTGATGCTTGCAAGCTCAGTGCTCTAGCCACTGGGCAACCTCCCGGCTTCCTGTATCTCCGTGTAAGATCCGCCACATCCTCTACCAAAGTTCAAATGTTCTATTTCTATTAAAAAACAGCCCTCTTAAAACAAAACAACAAAAACAACCCTACCTACCCTGCTCACCCCCTTTCCACTTTCCATCCAGAAAGAAAGTCCAAGAGTTGGTTTTGCTAGTTCATTTGTTCCAGTTATTTGCATTCTGCATGCATGGAAACTTATATTCTGCTTCCTAACTTCACATAATCCTCTTGAGGTCTATACATTTTGTTAAAAGATAGCATGAGTTCATCTCTTTGTTGTTGTTTTTTTAACCTTAATACATCTTATTTAACCTAAAGTATTAGGAATGAGATTTAATTTTTTTTATTAGTGATTTAATAGTGGTTTACAAGTCCACAAGATTACAGAGGTGTGGTTCAACACGGCTACACGTCCACAGTCCTTGTCCTTTTCCTCCCCCCCCAAGGTAGCTACAATCGTTTCACAAAGTCACAGCAGTACTTTTACTACTTGTTTTTTTCGTTTCAACAAGCTCCTGTGTTTCTGGTTTTGTATATTGTACATATGAGTGATATTTGACTTGTGTGAAAATTCTTTGGATTTATTTATTTAAGATTAATTATTTATTTATTAGAAAGGTAGGAAGAGAGAGAGAGAGAGAGAGAGAGAGAGGGAGAGATTGAAAATGAACCAGATATCACTGTGGTCCATGTGCTGCTCAGGACCTCATGCTTGAGAGTCTAATGCTTTATCCACTGCGCCGCCTCCTGGACCACAAAATTCTTTGAATTTATGAGAGAGATTTCTTTGCATATTCTTCTTCTTCTTCTTCTTTTTTTTCCAATTATCTTTATTTACTGAATAGAAACCACCAGAAATCAGGAGGGGGAGACAGAGATGGAGAGAGATAGAGAGATAGCTGCAGTATTGCTTCACCACTTGAGAAGTTATCTCCCCAGCCCCACCATTTTATTTTAACCACTCATCTGTTGCTGGGCATCTGGGTTGCTTCCTAGTTTGGGCTGTTGTGAGTTGTCTTGCCATGAACATGGGTTTACAGAGATCTGTTTGGGTAGGTGTTGTGTTCTGTTGCACAAAAGTCAAGGATCTGGGGGGAGGAAGGTGGTGAGAGAGGGTGGAGAGAACACTGGGGGCCCAATGCATGAGAACTGAAGCTGGAGGTGGGAGTGGTGTGTGGACACCTATCATGGAAGACAAAAAATCACACTTATGTGACAACAGTCCTGCGTGTCACTATTTCCCTAATATAACAATTGAAATACCTTTTTGTTTTTTTAGATTAAAGTTCCAGAAGATGGCTCGTCTTCTAGAACACAAGTCTCTGCCTTACAAGAGACCCTAGTTTTTTTTTTTTTACCAGAGCACTGATCAGCCCTGGTTTATGGTGGTGCAGTGGATTGAACCTGGGACTTTGGAGCCTCATGCATGAAAGTCTCTTTGCAGAACCATGATGCTATCTCCCCCTCCCTAGTTTTGAGCCCTGAGACCACATTGGAAGACCATGAGTAGCGCCAGAGGGAGCTTCATGGAAGGAGGAAGAATGCTGAGACCCATTCTCTTTCTGTCTCTCTTCTCTCTCTCTCTCTAAATCAAAGGGATGAAACAAGTTGGACTTGGAAGCTCATCAGTGGTATTACACACACTGGGAGACCCGAGTTCACTCCCTAGTTTGGCATTTAAAAAGTGGGCCACTCCCGGTCACCTAGGCGACTGACTGTAAGCGTGTAACCTTGTAAGCGACTGTGAGCATGTAACCATGACCTCTGCAGGGCTCTTCCTAGTGCTGAGCTGCCCCAGAATGACAGGTGTTCTCAATACACTGTCCTGAGAGCTACGGTCCTCAAACCCACAGACGGCAGCTCTATCCTTGCACCTCAGCTCGCCCATTCTTGCCTTCTTCTCTTCTCCTTCTCTTTTCCTTTCCTTTCCTTTCCTTTCCTTTCCTTTCCTTTCCTTTCCTTTCCTTTCCTTTCCTTTCCTTTCCTTTCCTTTCCTTTCCTTTCCTTTCCTTTCCTCTTCTTCTCCTTCCTTCCTTCCTTCCTTCTTTCCTCCCTTCCTTCCTTTTCTTAAAATTTCTTTATTGGGGAATTAATGTTTTACAGTTCACAGTAAATACAATAGTTTGCGCATGCATAACATTTCCCGGTTTTCCACATAACAATACAGCCCCCACTAGGTCCTCTGCCATCATGATCCAGGACCCCCACCTCAGAGTCTTTTTTTAAATTTCTTTATTATGGAATTAATGTTTTACATTCGACAGTAAATACAATAGTTTGTACATGCATAACATTTGTCAGTTTTCCACATAACAATACAACCCCCACTAGGTCCTCTGTCCTTCTTGGATCTGTATTCTCCCCACCCACCCAGCCCAGAGTCTTTTACTTTGGAGCAATACGCCAATTCCAGTTCAGGTTCTACATGTGTTTTCTCTTCTGATCTTGTTTTTCAACTTCTGCCTGAGAGTGAGATCATCCCATATTCCTCCTCCTGTTTCTGAATTATTTCACTTAACATGATTTCTTTAAGCTCCATCCAAGATTGGCTGAAAACGGTAAAGTCACCTTTTTATAGCTGAGTAGTATTCCATTGTGTATATAGAACACAGCTTGCTCAGCCACTCATCTGTCGTTGGACACCTGGGTTGCTTCCAGGTTTTGGCTATTACAAATTGTGCTGCTAAGAACATATGTGTACACAGATCTTTTTGGATGGGTGTGTTGGGTTCCTTAGGCTATATCCCCAGGAGAGGAATTGCAGGATCATAGGGCAGGTCCATTTCTAGCCTTCTGAGAGTTCTCCAGACTGCTCTCCACAGAGGTTGGACCAATTTACATTCCCACCAGCAGTGCAGAAGGGTTCCTTTGACCCCACAACCTCTCCAGCATTTGCTGCTGTTCCCTTTTCTGATGTCTGACATTCTCACAGGAGTGAAATGGTATCTCATTGTTGTCTCTATTTGCATTTCTCTGACAATCAAAGACTTGGAGCATTTTTTCATGTGTTTCTTGGGCTTTTGGATCTCTTCTGTGGTGAATATTCTGTCCATGACCTCCGCATATTCTTTAAGTGGTAGATGTTGTGTACTCTTGTTTCTGAATACAGAACTCATGCTATTATTATTTTTTGTGGTTTGTATATAACAGAAGGGAGATGGAATGATAGATAAAGAAGAGCTACGAGAAGCTTGTGAGCAGAACAACCTTCATTTAGATGACACGCTTCTGGGCCAACTATTTGACTACTGTGATGTGGATAAAGATGGGATGATTAGCTACCTAGAATTCGCAAATTTTCTTTCCTGGAAAGATAAAATGCCACTGAAAGAATTTGAAAAGAAGGTCATTGTTAAAGGTATTAAGTTTTGAATTGTACTAAATTCTTTGATGGACTTTGAAAATGTCTTCATTTTGGGGTGAGCTCAACTTAAGAACTCTGCTATTATGTATTTTAAGATATATATGTATATATATTTTCAAATATATATGTATGTATAAGTATATATTTGCAAACTTATGTTCAGAAGATTTATGGAAGGATAGCTAAGTACTTGATAGCATTTATTATTTCCAGGGCGTCTTGCTAAGCTTCAGGGTATGTTAAAATTCACTTTTATATTTATGTTTTTATGCCTTTTGAATTTGGAACCATATATTATTTCAATTAATTAATCAGAAATAAAGAGCCAGAACATACCTTTGGCTTATGTGTTGTCAGGAGTTACACTAAGGACTTCATACATGTAGTCAAACAGTTTGATTCAGTGCCTCTCAGACTGCTGTCACCATGTGCTATTATTCTTCCAGAAACATTCATTTTTATGAATCATACAGATATTAGAGGTTGCTTAGGACTGTCATATGGTATGGAATTGAACCTGAGGCTTCAGGGATGCAAGTCCTCTGTTCTGATGCAGAGCTACTTTTTTTTTTTTAACCAGAGACCTGCTCAGCTCTGGCTTATTGTGGTGCAGGGGATTGAAGCTGGGACTTTGGAGCCTCAGGCATGAGAGTCTCTTTGCATAACCATTATGCTATCTACCCCCGCCCCAGAGCTACCTTTCTGGCCCTATATATTACTATTCACTTAAGATAAAAAAAAATTAAGAACAACAATAATGTTCTCAGATATCAAAATCATGAAAGATGGCCCCTCAGGGGATGGGGAAGAGACCTTCCCCTTTTTCCTGCCCCTCCTTTCTCCCTTTCTTCCCTGAGCACTGCTTGGTGATGTTGAGGATTAAACCTGGACCTCAGGCATGAAAGCTGGTCCACTACCATTGGCACTATCACTATGGCCCCTCAGAAAGCTATTTTAAAATCACAGTCAGTGTAACTAGCACCTGTCATCACCAGGAAAAAAACATGACAGTAAAATCACATTGGGCATAAGAAAATTTGATATTTTTTATTTTGTAAGAAAAACACCATAATGTTGACCATTATTTAAATATTTTCATGTTTGTGTCTATCTTCCTGCATCACTAACCATATGTAGATGTGTGAGCATATACGTATATGATTTAATCAAAGTTAAAATTACAGTGAATTTTTTTGACTTAAAAATTGGCTTTTAAATTTCTGTGTATGGTTTCTGTAAATCCTTTCATTTTCAGTTCCCTCATACTGTTGTATTATGAAGTACTAAACCATTTCCTCACTGTGAAATTTAGGTTGTTTCCAGATATTTTTAAACTCATGTGGGTAAATCGATACTGATGCTCAACTCTCAGAATGCTTTCTATTTCTATTTATAGCTCACTTCTTATGAAAGTTATTATCTCAGAAGTAATTCTGTATATATTTTCATTTTTGTTTTCTAAGCTATTTTACCAATGCGAAATTTTGTCAGCCAAGGCTATGAGAAGCCTTTATTTCAATCTTCTTACTACTCAGTATTAGTTCATATATTCTTATAATTTAGTTAGCATGGAATGATACCTTCTGTGTTTTACCTTTTATACCTTGATTACCAGAAACCATTAACTGGTAAATGTTGATGATACTTTATCGCTTTATTTCCTCTTGGAATATCTGTCTTAAAAAGTGAAGATACTTTGTCGTTACTTTTATTCCTGAGGCATGCCTTTTCCCCCCACTCCTGCTGAAGGCTAAAGAAAGGTCTTTCTTCAGCTACCATGGGAGGGGGTGGGTTATGGGGATTGGGTGTTGGGAATTTTGTGGAGTTGTACCCCTCCTACCTTATGCTTTTGTTCACTAATCCTTTCTTAAATAAAAAATTTAAAAAAAAAAAAGAAGAAAAAAAAAAAAGAAAAAAGAAAGGTCTTTCTTCTCCCACAAATACATGTTGGGCTTTATTGAGTTGGAAGTCATAAGGATTGTCTATAGACAACAAAGTTTTTTTTTTTTTTTTTTTTAAATTTTAACAACATTAAACTTGACACATACTCTCAGAAATAGAGGGTTAGGGTTTTCTCCTTGACATAACTAGTGGGGGAAAGCAGGAGACAGAAAGTTCACACCAGATTGTTTTGGGCTGTGGAAGTAACGCAGTTGGAATGTACATGCACCTCCTATCAGAGGCCCCGAGTTTGAGCCTTGGCACCCCTCTTCCCAAGCAAACTTAACAGCAATCATCCTTTCTGCTCCAGATCATTCCAAATTGTTCCTGGTTTAAGGACGTCCTGATTCCATTGGAATTCTTGAGGTTTTTCATTTTCGAAGATAGTGATCATTGGTCAGAAGGGGTTCAAAATGTCTTGTCAGGAAGTTGCATATATTAATTCTTTTTTAGTGTTGACACTGAGGAAAAGGGGGTAAATACTCTAAAACAGTGGCCTTTGAATAGTTTTCTGAGGAACTTTAACACTTTGTCCAAACCTCTGGATCTGGAACACGGAGCCTGAGTGCTTTTATAGTACCGACTGGCTGCGGCTAAGAGGCGGCAGGGCGCACGGCAGGGTGTAGAGTTTAGAGGGTTTCATGTGTTCTGATTTGCCTCAGTTTCCACCTCTCTCATATGGGGGCACACTTGGCAATCCCTGCTTGGTGTCCCCAGAACCCTGAGTCTTCTTCGAAATTGAAAGATCACAGCGCCCTCTAGTGCTGTCTGTGAAGCCACTGACTCTGTGAAAAAGATGCCAGGAATTTTCTCTTAGTTCAGAATTGGCTCTGCAGAGCAAACCTGTAGAAGATGATAGTCTTCCAATTTCAGTTCTGCGATAGGGTTTTTTTTTTTTTTAAATACCTGCTTGAAGGGAGTTATTTTTTTCTTATTTGTATTCACAATTAATAGTGGGTTACAAGATTGTTAAGATTACAGTATAGGGGGCCAGGCAGTAGCGTAGCAGGTTAAGCGCACATGGTGCAAAGCACAAGGACCGGTGTAAGGATCCCGGTTCCATCTCCTGGTTCCCCACCTGCAGGGGAGTCGCTTCACGAGCGTGAAGCAGGTCTGCAGGTGTCTGTCTGTCTCTCCCCCTCTCTGTCTTGCCCTCCTCGCTCCATTTCTCTCTATCCTATCCAATAACAGTGATAAACAACAAGGGTAACAAAAGGGAACAAATGGCCTCCAGGAGCAGTGGATTTGCAGTGCAGGCACCAAGCCCAGCAATAACCCTGGAGGCCAAAAATAAGGGGAGTAAAAAGGATTCAGTAACATTCCATACTATACCCATCACCAAAGTTCTGTGCCCTCACCTTCTGACCTCCCAAAGATAACCACCACAGTTCTCACAAAGTCTTAGAAACAGTTTACTTTTTAAATTTTTTTATTTATTTTATTTTTTGAGAGAGCTGCAGAGAGAAAGACAGAGAGAGAGAGAGAGAGAGAGAGAGAGAGAGAGAGAGAGAAACACAGAAACACACCAGTGCACTGCAGTGGTGTGGGGGGTTGAACCTGGGATTTTGGAGCCTCAGGCATGAGTCTGTTTGCATAACCACTATGCTGTCTCCCCATCTACAGTTTACTTGCTTTGCAAGTCCATATGTATCAGTTCTCTAGATTCCGAGCTGGAGTGAAGCCGTCCAACTGTTCAGTTGTTGAAAGATCTTTCATCTCTTTACTCACCTCGCTGAGCACATCCCTTCCAGTCCCACCAGATTTGTGGAGGGAGTTATTTTTATATGGTTGGTCCCAGTAAGCATAGTGAGTTCTAATTGCCTTTTCAAATGTTGCAAAAATAATTAGTTTTCTCTATGACCAAGTTTGCAGGGAATGTACAATTCCAAATAAGCCTCCCCTCACTCTTCCCAAAGACAGTCCTCTATTTATAAAAGAGTAGGAAGAAAGAAAACTACTAAATTTTCACATAGTCTTTAATTATTAGTCTCTATTTATCTTTAATATTTTATTTATTTTTAGGAGAGAGTAAGAAAGAGACACCAGAGCATGGCTCAGCTCAGTTAGCTGGCATATGGTGGTGCTGGGGATCAAAGCTAGGATTTCTGGGGCCTCAGACATACAAGTTTGACAGACATAACTCACTCTGTCCCAAGCCCTGGGTCTTTCAGACGTAAAAGTTGATCTTAGAATAAGGTAAGTGTAATAGAGAAAAGAAACGTTCGGTCACATTTAAATTTCCTGGTTTATGATATTACTTGGCATTTCACAGTGCCTGCTACCCATGGAGGAGAGTTTATACCCGTCCAGGCCAAATTTCCACTAGCAAAAAAGAGATTTTTTTTTTTTTTTTAAGAGATTCAACCATCAATGAACTTTTCTCTACACTCCCCCCCCCCCCTTTTCCCTCTTTGTTTAAAGGTAGAAAATCACATTGTGCGAACCTAACTGAGGCTAATGTGGAAGGATCAGAGCCAACCCTGCTGATAAAGCCTGAAGATATTGTCTTAAAAGAACCAGGACGTTCAGAAGAGACTCTCCGGACGCTTCAGAGGCCGAGCGATAGAGTCTCTCATGGCTACAAGACCACTTCTTCTGAGATTGGCGCCGCTGCTCCTTCTGTTTGTGAGCGTGTTCACATTAGTTGTTTGTTTTTATTTTATTTTTCCAGTCCAACAACTTTTTAAAAATTGATTTAACAATGATTGACGAGACTGTAGGATAACAGGGTTACAGTTCTACACAGTTGCCACCACCAGAGTTCTTTAATCCACCCCCTTCATTGGAAGCTTTCTTGTTCTTTATTGTTCTGGGAGCAGCATGGGCCCAGGATCATTATCGGGGTGCAGAAGGTGTCAGACCTGGGCAAAAATTAGTAAAGTTGTGGGCCCCTTGGAATATTCCTAAAATAGACCTAACTATACCTAAAATAGATCTACTACCCTTTTCCAAAATGGAGACCCTGAGTCTCACCTGCTATACTCTTACCTTTAGGTTCCTGATTATTAAAAATTGGTTCTGCTTTAGAACTTCACGCTTTTTCAGCCACCAAGTTGCAGATGTTACCAGGATGCCACATTATGTGTTTTAAAGGCTCAGCAAGCATGAAAGCAAAGTGTCTTTTGTTTACCTTTGCGTCGCCCCCAGCCTTTATATCCATCAGGTTGGGACTCTACCAAAGCTAGAGCTTTTCATTCAGTTCTGCATTCTAAGTCCCCAGGATGGTGGAGGAAGAGTCTCTCAGTAAATGCAGCTGAATTCAGTATCAATGATGACGTGCCAGTAAAGTGCGTCTCCCTCCCTGTATGAATAAGATTGGAACATGACAGATCGGAATCCTGGAGTGACACATTGTAGTAACTTAGACTGTAACAAGTTTCAGGAGACTTGCAGACCAAGTGATTCTTTGCACTGCACATGTCTGCTTTCAAATATGTGAAGACCTTACAGAACTGCTCTGCGAGTCAGTATTCCCCATCCATTTGCCAGGGCTGCCATAGCAAGTACTCTACACTGCATGGTTTAGACAATAACAATTTGCCGTCTCACAATTCTGGAGGCAAAAAGCCTGAGGTGAAGGTGTTGGTGGGTTTGTTTCCTTCGGAGGGCCTGAGAAAGCACTAGCTGCAACCCCCCTTTTAGCTTCTCTCAGTTCGCTGGCGATCTTTGGGGCTCCTTAGTGTCTACTGCGGCACCTGGACTGTTGCTTTTCTTCACATAGTGTTGTCCTCTGTCAGTCTCTATCTGTCTGTCCTCCGGTCATATCTCATTAGGGGCTCACCCTACTCCAGTACGACCTCACCTAAACATAACCAGTTACATCTCCAGGGACCTCATTTCCCAACAGGCTCACATCCGGAAGTAGGAGAGGTGAGGACTTCTGCTTATGAGTGTAGGGAGGGCAGGCCTCAACCCCTGACACCTCATCTCTCAACATCAAGCGTGATGACTATTCGTCATTCAGGCTCCTTTGTGTTGGTCAAAATTACTCTGAACAAGTGACATGATCAAGGAATATGTACTGTTCTTCTTGAACTGGGATTTTATAGACTTGCATTGCTGTGTGTGATGAGATCTTGCTCTACGCCCCTTAGAATGAATTTATCTAGTAGAAATTTAACTGGAGTCATATGGGTCAAGAGGTTTTAGTAGCCACATTAACAACAATAATCAGGTGAAATTAATTTAATAAGGTGCCTTGTTAGCACAGTAGGTAGTGCATCAGTCTCAATTTAATAGCAGATTATATGTACATATTGTATATATATATTGTACATTCTCAAAATGTTATTTCAGTTTGTAATGAATATAAATATGGTTAAATATTTAGCATTCTTATGGGGGTACAAAGCTTTTGGAAATTCATTGTATATCACAGTTGTAGCATGTCTCCCTTCTTTTTTAAAAAATATCTTTTGAGACCATAAGTTAATAGAAGTGTATATTAACACTATCCCCACCACCAGAGGTCTGTGCCCCTCCCCCCAAGTGAAGCTGAACCTCTACCCTCACCCTCCACCCAGAGATTTTTACTTTGGTGCCCTACTCCAAACTCAGGTAGATTCTGCTTTGAGTTTCTCTTTCTGTTCTTCTTTCTCAACTTCTGTTGATGAGTGGGATCATCCCATACTCGTCTTTGTCTTTCTGACTTATTTCATTTAACATAATTCCTTCTAGCTCCATCCAAGATGGGTCAGAGAAGGTGGGTTCATTGTTCTTAATAGCTGCATAGTATTCCTTTGTGTAAATATACCACAGCTTTCTCAGCCACTCATCTGTTGTTGGGCACCTGGGTTGCTTCCAGATTTTAGCTATTATGAATTGTGAATTATCACTACTACTACTTCTTCTTCTTCTCCTTCTCCTTCTCCTTCTCCTTCTCCTTCTCCTTCTCCTTCTCCTTCTCCTTCTTCTTCTTCTTCTTCTTCTTCTTCTTCTTCTTCTTCTTCTTCTTCTTCTTCTTTTTCTTCTCCTCCTCCTCCCCCCCCCTCCTCCTCCTCCTCTTTCTCCTTCTTCTTCTTCTTTTTGTCTCCAGGTTTATCACTGGGGCTCAGAGCCTGCACTACAAATTCACTGCTCCTGGAGGCTAGTTTGTCCCCTTTGTTGCCTTTGTTGTTTATCATTGCTGTTGTTATTATTGTTGTTGTTGGATAGGACAGAGAGAAATGGAGAGAGGAGGGGAAGACAGAGAGGGGGAGAGAAAGATAGACACCTGCAGACCTGCTTCACCACCTGTGAAGCAACCCCCCTACAGGTGGGGAGCCCGGGGCTCGAACCGGAATCCTTAAGCTGGTCCTTGTGCTTTGCTCCACATGCGCTTAACCTGCTGCGCTACTACCTGCCCCCCGCACCCCATGAATGACTGCTTCTAAGCAGTCACATCTCATATGCTCACTAACTGCTTCTGGCTGGAGGCTGCTATATGGCACAATCAGTTTCAGAATATTTGCCCTCTGTCACCTGTTTGCTAGGTGAGCCCGTCTGCGGTGTGCCAACCATTCGCTCTGATATTCCTGCCCCTCGGATTCGCCGTATCAGTGACAGGACTAATTATGGTGAAGACGGCAATGCCTATTCGTTACTACATCCTACCATCTTCAGCCAGAAAGGAGTGTCTGAGACAGACTTCTTCAAGACAAGGTCCAAAAAAGAGGTGCGACATATTTTAGGAGGCCTGAATGAAATTTCAGGGGTGGGGGGTTATGCAAAAAGACGCTCATGCCTGAGGCTTCAAAGTCCCAGGATCAATCCTTCCTCCACCCTCCCAGCCCCAGAATCCAGAGTTGAGCAGTACTCTGGTAAAAAAGAGAGAGAAAAAAAGAAACAAAGAAAGGGAGAGAGAAATTTCAGCTTCCTATGAACACACGGGGTGGAAATGTTTATCAGCAGCTACAACTTTAGATGTTTTAAAACCTAAGAATTTTTAAAAAATTATTTATTTATTTATTCATGAAGAATGATAGAGAAAGAAACAGATGTCACTCTGGTACATGTGCTGCCAGGGATTGAACTCCGGACCTCATGCTTGAGAGTCTAACACTTTATCCACTGCACCACCTCCCGGACCACAAGAATTTCTTTTTTTTCTGACCAGCCAGGGCCTTCTTACACATGCATGATACCATCACTCCTGGGCTGCTTCTTCGTTCAGATACAGAGAGACAGAGACGCTGCAACACCAGAGACGCTGCAACACCAGAGCCGCTGCTGGCTCCCTAGTGGTTTGGGGACTTGTACCTGTACCTTGCATATGGCAAGCCCCCTATCTGGTGAGCTATTCCTTTGCCCTCAAATTCCAGCTTTTTTTTTTTTCAATTAAAGAATCTATAACAATCCTCAAGCATAGAATTCTTGAGAATTGTGCTCAACTTGGTTGTGACATTTAGGTATAATTCTTTTTTGTTTTTGGTGCTAGATCTTTGTGGCTACATTGATCCCTTCCTGCTCACAGATTTCTTCTTCTTTTTTTTTTTAATTTAAGGTGGGGTGGAGTGTGTGTGTGTGTGTGTGTGTGTGTGAGAGAGAGAGAGAGAGAGAGAGAGAAAGGAGACCCAGTATGACACTATGCCACCATTCATGACTCATGAAGCTTCTCCTGGTGCCGTCATGGTGCTCCAATGTGGTTCCAGGGATCCACATTGTGTCCTTGTGTACAGTAAAGTATGCATTCTATGGGTGTCGAATTCTATTTTTCCAAATATTTATTTTAATCTCACAAGTTTTAGGTAGGCAGAGAGAGAGAGAGAGAGAGAGAGAGAGAGAGAGGGAATCAGAGCAGCACCCTGGCATATGTGGTATTGGGACTGAACTCAGAACCTCAGACTTATAAGTTCAGAGGTCTGCCATTGTGCCATCTCCTGGACCACTGTCTAATTCTTGAAATAGAATTTATCCATAATAGGAAACATTACATCTACTTGACCCACATATAAAAAGAAAGTTGCTTTTCTAAGACTTCAACACTATTTGTAGTTGAGAAAAAGGAAAAGCTCTGTCTCTTCCTTGTGTAGGTATCCTTAAGGTCTTGGGTTCTAGAAACAAAAAGCAATCAGGACGAGGACCTCTTTGCCACCTGTCCTTTGTAGAGCTCTCGTGAGTCTCGATTATCAACAACAAATGGAAGTATTCTTCCCTACCAGCACATCATATGTCAGCCCACGGACTTAACTTTCTTTAAGATTTTTATTTTATGAAAGGAGGGAGGGAGAGAGAGAGAGAGAGAGAGAGAGAGAGAATGAGAACAATACTTTTTGACATATATGCTGCCCAGGGATAGAACTAGGTGGTTTCATATGTGCAAGTCATTTCTCTTTCTTCCTTTCCCCCTCCCTCCCTCCCTTCTTTTTAAGATTATTATTTATTAATGAGAGAGATAGGAGGAAAGAGAGAAAGAACTATCACTCTGGTACATGTGCTGCCAGGGATTGAGCTCATGCTTGAGAGTCTCTTTATCCACGTGACACCTCCGGGACCACAGCAAGGCCTATTTTCTGACTGCTGAATCACCTCCTCAGCTGTGCCCCATCCCCCTCCCAGTGCTTAGGTGATGTTCAACCTAGGTAGGTAACAAAATAGCAACAACCAGCTAGGAGCCTGGCAGTGTGCACCTGGTAGAAAGCACACTTTACAGCGCACAAGGGTCTGGGTTTAAGCTCTTGGTCTTCACTTGCAGGGGGAAAGCTTCATGAGTGGTGAAGCAGTGTTACAGGTCTCTCTCTCTCTCTCTCTCATTCCTCATCCTTCTTGATTTTTCTCTGTCTTTATCCAATAGATAAATAAAGTTTAAAAAAGTACTTAAACCAACTTAAAAAAAAAGGAGCAATCAGCAAGCTGGGCTTCTGAGGATCAATGAATATTAAGTGTTTGCAATAATTTTACCTGTTCACCCCAAGAATAGACTTGAGAGTCTTGAGAAAGGCAGGGAGTGAGACAGTTTATTGGCTCATGCAGAACTGGGTGCTGGCCCTACCTGTGTCCACTATGTTGGCTTGTGCAAGCCAGAGACCACAGTCAAGTACTTATCCCCCCACCTAAGTCTGAAACTGCCCTGTTCTCCACAGATCTGATACACAGACTCACAGTCTGGTCCTAACTGGCTGAGAGAAGGGGGGCGGGGGTAGCACAGCAGGAATTCTTTTTCCTGAAAAGCACCTGATTGGGGGTAGGGCATGTGAAACACTGAGATAACACGTGTCCTATTCTAATCTGTATCTCTTAATCATGATAGTTGGTTTCAGACTTACTTTTTTAGTAGCAAATTATCGAAAGATAGGTGGCGAGAGAGTTAGAAAGAACCAGACCTCACTCTGGTGTTACATTTGCTCCTGAGGATGGAACTCAGCACCTCATGCTTGACAGTCCAGGACCACCTCCTGGACCGCCCTGCCACGTTTCTTTAAGGGAACAGAACAAAAGATGAAAAAGTTTATCTGGAACCAGAAATACCCCAAATTACCAAAACAATTCTGAGGAAAAGTGAACAAAAATGGAGACATCATGCTTTCTGACCTTAGATTCTACCACAAGGCTGGTAAGGTGAAAACTGCCTGGTACTGGAACGAAATAGAGCCGTGGATCAAACAGAATTGAGAGCCCCCAGTAAACCCTTATATCTATGGTCAACTGGTTTAGGACAATGGACCACAAAACATCAGATGGAGAAAGGAAGGTCTTTTCAATAAGTAGTGCTAAGAAAATTGGGTTGTAATGTGCAGAAGAATGAAACAGAGTCACCACACATCACCATGTGTGCATAAAAGTCAACTCCAAGTGAGTCAAAGACTTAGACACTAAACCAGAAACCGTCACATACATAGAAGAAAATACAGACAGTGGAGTGTTCCTTAATGTTTGTTTCAGAAACATTTTTGAAGACTCAAGTCCAACAGCAAGGAAAACAAAACCAAAAGTAAACCAATGGGACTAAAAAATAAAGTTTCTGCACCACACAAGGAATGACCAGACCACCAAGTCACAAAGACTCCCTCTTCAATGGGAGAGTTTTACAGTATCATACATCAGACAGAGGGCTAACAAGCGAGATATATAAATAACTCAACAAAACGCACAACAAGAAAACAGTCTTATTAAAAACCTAGTTGAGGACAAGACTGTTCTTCACCAAAAAGACCATCGCCAAAGATTTTCAGGGACATCCTTTACTTGCCACTGGTGCTGGGGGGAGGGGTAGAGCAGCTATACCTCAGGGCACCCAGGTGTTTTGTTCTGTGGCTGCAGCTGCGGGTAAGTGCTGAGGAGCCTCTGAAATTCAAGCGGATTTGTTTATGCTCTTAATTGCCCACAAGGTGATATCATTCCTAGGCAATCTTTTTAATTGTTAAGATTCTATGTAATAGATGTATTCTGCAGTTTTAGCTGTCAAATCTTTCCACGTTCCCATATCCTTCGTTGCCTTTTTGTTTTTTATGTTTCATAGCAAATATTTTTCCCTCTTCTCAATTGCTTCATTTTCTTCCCTTAAATATTTTATCCCATCTACCCATCTAGTATTTCTTCCCACTATTAGTTCTCACTTTTTCAATTCTTGCATTTTCTTTGGGACTTACACATGTTTTTTCCCTCCCCAGTCATCTCTTTTCATAATTATTGCTGTTTGTTAATAACCAAATTCACCAACGTGGGGGGAGGGCCTGTAGATAGCATAGTGGTTTTGCAAACAGACTCTCATGCCTGATGAGGCTTTGAAGTGACAGGCTCCTTTGCACCACCATAAGCCAGAGCTGAGCACTACTCTGGTAAAAAAACAAAAACAAAACAAAACAAACAAATCCACTGTATTTCAACATGTTTAGCTTTTAGTTTGCTCAGTTGCTCATTCATGGCCCATTTCTCTGGCATTTATATACTTAAACTACCTAATATTCACGACAGGTCAGCTTACGGGCACTTTATAAATGTCCCTATATTATTATCTTTTAAAGGTGTGTTACATATGGGAGACAGAGTGTTACATGAGAAAGAGAAGGGAAATGCGAACAAGTCAGTACTGTTCTGGGGCAGTCACAGCCGCCAGTCTCATGCTTACCCAGCTGAATTGTTTTCAGGCCATAATGTCCCTGTATTAAAGGCGAGGGACTAAGGGACAAGGGGTTTATGTGCACGCACCAGGTCACTGTGATGCAGTGACTGAGACGGAGTTCTGCTCAGCCAGTCTTCCACATTTGTTTTATTTTTATTTATTTCTCTCTCTCCATATAGGGAAGGAAAGACAGACACCTACAGACCTGTTTCACCGCCTGTGAGGCGACCCCCCTGCAGGTGGGGGCCCAGGGGTTGAACCAGGATCCTTACTCGGGTCTTTGTGCTTCAGGCCATGTGCACCTAACCTGCTGCACTACTGCCGGACCCCCTTCTCTTTATATTTTATTTTATGAGAGAGAGGGAGAGGGAGAGGTAGAGGGAGAAAGGGGGGAGGGGGAGAGGGAGAGGGAGAGGGAGAGGGAGAAAGGGGGGAGGGGGAGAGGCATGCTAGAGCACAGCTCAGTTCTGACTTTATGGTGGTGCTGGTGATTGTGCCTGGGTACTCAGACTCTCAAGCATCAGAGTCTTTTTGTAATACCATTGTTATCTCCCAAGCCCTAGTCTTCCATATTTAATTTACTTTTTCAGTGAATCTTGTTGCCTTTTCTTAAAATAGCTAGAAATCCTTAGGGTTAAAAGCAGTTTTATATATTGGCTCGTACAGTTGAACACCCTGATCTTCATATTTAATAAAATTATTGCTGAATTGAATACATTATAAGTTTGATAAGTTTTTCATCATATAAAATAAGCACATGCACACACTCATTTTCTTTTTATTTTGTTCTATTTTTTTTTACCAGAGCATTGCTCAGCTCTGGCTTATGGTGGTATGGGGGACTGAACCTGGGACCTGACAGAGCCCTCAGGCATGGGAATCTGTTTGCATAACCATTATGTTATTATACCCCTGCCACACACACTAATTTTCTTTGGGTGGATATTCATAGTCTCAGATGTTGTAAGAGGTGTAAAATTGTTCTATGATTTTCTTTTCTAGATAGCAGAGATATTATGTAATATTGGTGTCAAACTCTCTGAGGAAGAGTTTGAAACGGTATGGGATCTCGCATCAAAAAGACACCGCCGAGGAGAAGTCTGTGTTGAGAATATCAGAGATGTTCTGGATGAGCTGAGCCATGCGGACCGAATCAAGCGTGAAACGACCGCGTGACAGTCGTTGGTGTTCATTCATTCAAACAAATACATTGCTTACTGTGTCCAGTCTCTTCTGGTTATAGCTACCGCTAATAATTTAGTAGTCAGCGAGGGGACTCATGAATTAGGTGGTTTCCTCCAACACCCCCCCCCCCAACTCCCAAGGCTCTGCTTGGTTCTGGTTGGTGGTGGTGCTGGGGATTGAACCTGGGACCTTTGGTGCTTCAAGCATGAAAGTCTTTTTGGATAACCATTATGCTATCTGTCTCTTCAGGCCTGAATGAGGTTTGGAATAAAAAAAAAATTAAAAGGGAGTAGGGCGGTAGCGCAGTGGTTTAAGTGCACATGGCTCAAAGCTCAAGGACCGGCGTGAGGATCCTGGTTCGAGCCCCCGGCTCCCCACCTGCAGGGGAGTCGCTTCACAGGTGGTGAGGCAGGTCTGCAGGTGTCTGTCTTTCTTTCCCCCTCTCTGTCTTCCCCTCATCTCTCCATTTCTCTCTGTCCTAACAACAACGGCATCAACAACAACAACAATGAAAAACAAGGGCAACAAAAGGGAAAATAAATATAAAAAAACGTAAAAAAATAAATTAAAAGTTTTATATATTAGAGAGAGGAATATTGAGTGAAAGAGAGAGACCAGAGCACGCTAGTTTTGACATGGGATGATGGTGGGGAATGAACCTGGGACTTTTGGGCCCTAAGTATGCCAGGAATGTGCACACCACCAGGACTCATCTCTTAAATCTGGATTAAACAAATGTAGTTTCTTTACCATGCTCAAGAACCTGGGTTCGAGGCCCTGGCCCCCCACCTGCAGAGGGGGACACTTCACAAGCAGTAAAGCAAAGCTGCAGTTGTCTAGCTCTCTCTATTTGTTTTTATATATGCTTGTCCCCTTTTTTCTCTTCCTTTCAAAGTCACGCCTCCACCTGTTACTATATATCCTTCCTTTTTTTCCTCTTCTCTCACTGGGTCCTAGTAGAATTGGAGTTCAGAGCCCTCTGGCCATCTTCCCCTAACAGTTCTCCTCCATTGGGAGTCTGGACCAAAGATCTTTATGGGGAGCAGAAGGTGGGAGTTCTGGCTTCTGTACCTGCTTCTCTGCTGGACATGACATTGGCAGGTTGATCCATATCAACCTGACTCCCTTTTAATTTTTTTTTTTCCAAACATCATTCAGGCCTGAAGAGACAGATAGCATAATGGTTATCAAAAAAAAAAAATTTCATGCTTGAGGCACCAAAGGTTGATCCATATCCCCAGCCTGTTTCCGTCTTTCCCTAGTGGAGTGGGGCTCTGGGCGCATTGGTGAGGTCATCTGCTCAGGGAGGTCTGAATGGAATCATAGTAGTATCTACAAACTGGTGGCTGAAAGGTGGTAAGATACAAATCAGGACAAAATGATTAATAACCAGGAACCAGAAAATAGGAACAGAGCAGATGAGAATAGGGATCTTAGGGTGGTTAAAAGCTAGGAAATCTATTTTAGGTATGTTCCTAGGGGGCTGATGACTTTGCTGGAGCTTGATAGCTAGCATGCAGGTGACTTAAAAAATATTATCTGGGAAGATGGTGTCAGAGTTGAGAACAGGGCTAGAAAGCTGGATCAGAGCAGAGAGTAGCTATCAAACTCAATATATATAACTACCCCATCAATCTGAAACAGGGCCCATATACATTTACATTCAGCCTGTGTGGCCTCTGAGTCCCTGTCAGTCTGAGCTCACAGTCCATGGTCACAGCTGGAACCTTCTAGGCTGCTCTCATGTCAGGACCCGGCTTCCTCGAGGGCCAGAGCAGGCTGACCAGCCTCCCTTCAGAGAGCGGGGAGTCCCCACCATTGCTACTTTATAGTGGGGACTGGGTACCCGCATCCATATATAGCAGTCACATAGCTCAAAGTAAAAGTGTTGAATAGTCTGCTGTGATTAGACCTAGACCTAAAAAGCTTGACAAACAAGTAGAAAGGCCTAAAGAAGGCACCACAGATTGTCTAATCCAATATTTGCTACTAAGGCCTAGACACCCTCCTCTCATACCCCATATTTAACTTTCATCAATCACTCTAGCTACTCAACCAACCAAAAGAAAACGAGAGATATCTCCTAATCTCTTCTGACAGCATCAGCATTATTGTTCCCCCTTGATAATCTTTAGAAGAAACACCTTTTTTCTATATCAAGTAAATGACAATCACTATGCCTCTGACAACCTTTATTACAATCATCAAACAAGTGATTGCAGTAATACTTAAAGTTAATTTAGACCTCACTAAAATCCTTGGTGTATTTCCTCCCTATCTTGAGATCAGAGCCAATGAACCTAATACTGGTTTGGATACAATAAATGACATTCAACACTTTAAAAACTGGGAGAAAGTCTAAGCTGGTCAGATAAAGAATAGATTACAAAAGCTGGAGAAGGGCAAGAGACTGGCCCATTTAATAATGGCTTTTTTGGAAAGAGAGAGAGAGAGAGAGAGAGAGAGAAAGAGAGAGAGAGAGGGAGAGAAACCTGTAGCCCTGCTTCACCCCTTTCCCCCTGCAGGTGAGGACTAGGAGCTTGAACCTGGGTCCTTGTGCACTGAAGTGAGTACACTTAACCAGGAGCACCACCTCCTGGCCCCCACTCTCTTTTAGTTTTTATTATTTTTATTTATTAGATAGAGACAGCCAGAAATTGAGAGGAAGGAGGACAGATTGAGAGGAAGGGAGAGAGAGAGACAGACAGACAGAGAGACACCTGCAGCCCTGTTTCACTACTTGTGAAGCTTTCCCCCTGCACGTGGAGACCAGGGGCTTGAACGCAGGTCCGTGCACACTGTAATGTGTGTGCTTAACCAGGTGCGCCACCGCCCGGCCCCGTGATGGCTTTTATGGTAAATACCAGACCACTCCATTATCTGGGACCATAGTCAAGGAATCCTTGAATTCCCACATAGATAATACAGTCCTCTAATAGATTCCTCTCTTTGTCACCACTTTCATGTTTATACTCTTTTTTTTTTCTCCCTATTCTTCTTCTTCTAGCGTTTGCCCTTCTTCCCATGATAGGTGCCTACAGAAATATTTTATTCTTTTTTAAAATTTCTTTATTGGGGAATTAATGTTTTACATTCAACAGTAAATACAATAGTTTGTACATGCATAACATTTCTCAGTTTCCCATAGAACAATACAACCCCCACTAGGTCCTCTGGCATCCTTCTTGGACCTGTATTCTCCCCAGCCACCCACCCCAGAGTCTTTCACTTTGGTGCAATACGTCATCTACTCTTTATTTCTAGTGTAGCTCTCTTTTTTTCTTAGTTGAGAGTAAATTTAACCTACACTCACAGGGGCAGGTGGTGGTGCACCTGGTAGTGCATGCATGTTACCATGTGCAGGGCCACGGTTCAAGCCGTTAGTCCCCACCTATGGAGTAGAAGGTTCATGAACAGTGAAGCAGGGCTGCAGATGTCTCTCTCTCTATCTCTTCCTTTTTTCTAATTTTTCCTGTCTCTATCCAAGATATATAATAAATAACCCAACTATGATTTAAAAAAAATCTACACTCATGCTGACTTTGTCATGGCTTCCTATTTAGCATTAATCTGAAATAATAATTTTTTAAGCTTCATAACTTTATTTATTTATTAGTGAGAAAATAGGAGGGGGGGCGAGAGAGAGAGAGAGAGAACCAGACTTCACTCTGGTACATGTGCTGCCGGGAATTAAACTCAGGACCTCATGCTTGAGAGTTCAGTGCTTTATCCACTGCGCTACCTCCTGGACCACGCTTCATAACTCTTGATACTATTTATGGGTCAAGAAGCCTGTTTTGTAGAATGTTCCTTAAGTTGGACTGTATTAAAATTTTAGTTTTGCTCTTAAGCAATTAATATGAAATTAAACGGAAAGCATGTACTTTTGCTCCCTGAAAAACATACTTCTAAAACTAAATTACTTTGGTGCAGTACACCAACTCCAAGTTCTGCTTAGTGTTTTCCCTTCTGATCTTGTTTTTCAATGTCTGTCTATGAGTGAGATCATCCCATATGCATCCTTTTCTTCCTGGCTTATTTCACTTACCATGATTTCTTCAAGCTCTATCCAAGATGGGGTGAAAAAGGTGAAATCACCACTTTTTATAGCTGAGTAGTATTCCATTGTGTATATAGACCACACTTGCTCAGCCACTCATCTGTTGTTGGACACCTGGGTTGCTTCCAGGTTTTGGCTATGACAAATTGTACCGCCTTATTTTTCTTTTTAAAATGTTTTTATTATTAATGAGAGGGGTAGGAAGAAAGAGAGAGAGAGAGAGAGAGAGAGAACCTGACATCACTCTGGTACATGTACTGCTGGGAACTGAACTGAAGACCTCATGCTTGAAAGTCCAACACTTTATCCACTGTGCCACCTTCTGGACCACTCTATTGTAAACTTTCTAAAGATTTCAAAGTAGTGATCCTAAGGATATTCATGAAAATAAGATAAATGATGGAGGAAAATTTCAACAAAGTCAGAGGGAAAATATAATAAAACTTCTGACAGATATAATAGAACTAAAGAATACAGTAGCAGAATTTTTAAAAAATACAGCTTAATGGTATATATACAAAAAGCAAAGGTCAAATAAGTGAACTGGAGGATAGGATAGAGGAAATCAGCAAAAAGAACAAAAATAGAAATAAAGAGAAGGAAAAAAATTAAAGAAAAAGAGCTGGGAGGTGGTACATATGGTTAGGTGCATATGTTACCAAGCATAAGAACCTGGGTTCAAGTCCCCAGTCCCCACCTGCAAGTGGAAAAGTCAATAAGCAGTGAAGCAGGTCTGCAGGTCTCTCTCTCTCTCTCTCTCTCTCTCTCTCTCTCTCTCGCTTCCCTCTTCATTTCTCTCTGCCCTATCAAAATAAATACAATTAAAAAATAAAGATATCATAATAGATAAAACAAGAGTAAGAGGAATAATATTCACATCATATGGCTGTCAGAAAGAGAAGAAAGACATATATATTTCCATTTTTAAAACATTCACTGCTAAACTCTGGTTTATGGTGGGACTTGTGCTGCCTCAGGCATGAATGTCTGCTGTAAAGTGCTGAGTATCTCCATAGCCCCAGGTACAGAATTCTTTTTTGAAATAATCTTCACAAATGAAAGAAAAAGAAACACTCGGATGAGGAAACTCAAATAGTTCCAAACAAACAAAGCCAAACAGATGCACATGAAGACTCATCATATTTAAAATGGGAAGGATAAGAAGACTGAGAATTCTAAAATCGGTAAGAGATAAGCAAAGAGTTACCGCCAGCCTTAAACTGGATACCAGCAGATTTCTCAGTGAAAATCTTAGCAGAAGGAAATGGTAAGACAAATCCAAAGAGTTGAGCAAAAACAAGGTCTGTCACCGAGAATACTCTATCCATGTGGGTTATTTCCCAGATTTTAGGGACAGATAAAGAGCTTTTTAGGGGGCTGGGTGGTGGTACACCTGGTTGAGTGCACACGTTACAATTTGCAAGGACCCATGTTCAAGCCCCTGGTCCCACCTGCAGGAGGAGAGCTTCACAAGTGGTGAAGCAGTGTTGCAGGTCTCTCTCTCTCTCTCCCTCTCCTCCTTCCCTCTCAATTTATGGCTGTCTCTATCAAATAAATAAAGAGAGAAAAAAAGAGCTTTTTAGACAACAGTTAAAGGAATTCATTATCAAGGAATTTCAATAAAGAAAAATACTGAATGATCTCAGTCATCTGTGGAATATAATGAAGCAAAGCAAAGGAACAAAGTTAAATAACAATACACAGTTAGGGGATGGAAGAATTTGCTAGGTAGTGTGTGTACCTTAATGTGCTCTGGTTCCTGGGTTTGAGCTCAGACATCAAGCGATGGTACCATTAATGGCACTGAGGGAGTTCCATGGATGGTGGACAGTGCTGTATTGTCTCTTCTGCCATCTCCTCTCTCTCTGTGTCTCTAATGAAAATAATCAAATGGACCTGGGCCGGTTATTCAGCATGCATGGGGCCCTGACTTTATTCCCCAGTACTGCAAAAACAACAGTAAAAACAAAAACAAAAACAAAACAAAAACCCCTTAGACTTGAACTACAGAACTGAGAGTACCAAAAGGGGCATGGACCTTGGGCTGATAGGAGGGGACCAATAAAGTTTGGTAGAGACTGTTGAGATAGTTTAACTGGCAGAGCACTGGACATTTACCTCGTGGTTCCTTGCTTTGTCCTTGGTATTGCAGGTAGTCTCTCTCTCTCCCTTTCTCTCTCTCTCTCTCCACCCTCCTCTCTTCATCTGTCTGCTTCATATGTAATAAAGTAAAACTTTGAAAGGGAGGGATTATGGATATACATTTATTTTTTGTCATCTCTAACTTTATCACTGACTTTTTCAGAGAGAGATAGATAGAGAGAGAGAGAGAGCGAGAGAGGGAGAATGTAATTAGTAGTTGCTTAAGCCTGGGTGAAGCTCACTTAGCCAGGGGAGTGTTATTTTGTTGGCTCATGGCAACATTTTGAAGGTGTGAAATTATACTTGAAAGCATAGGTAATCTTGTAAACTAATGCTGTTTCAGTAAATACCTAATTTAAAAAAAAAAAAATGAAGCCTTGAGGAAAAACCCACGTTAGCTGGGCACAGTAAAATTCTGTTTGGGGCCAGATTATGTTTACGTGACCAAGCATTAGGACCTGCGATCCAACATGGCAGACGGGGAATCTGTGGCGAGGCAATACTGTGAAGATGTGAACAGCCTGGTGACAGACTGTCCCTCTGGGCCATCCTGTTATGTTGGTAGAAATTAGTTCCATCTCATTGTCACCTGGGATTTGCTGTGGGCTGTCCCATTTGCTCACCCCTGGGAGAGAGGCAATCACTGAGTCTCCAGTGGGATCCTTGCTTCAGGCCAGACCTGTTGAAATGTGGATACCTGGAATGGAAAGCACTTATTAGCAAACAGGGAGAGGAGGCTGGGTTTTGAGCTGACATTTCCTGACCCTGGTGCCTCTCCTCACACGTGACAGAGCCCCCCCCCCCGCTCTCCAACCCCGCCCCCCCCAGGAATATGTACGGTACACACATTGAAGTCAAGTTCCTAAACTCTCCAGCCATCTTCATATCAAGACCAGATGGAAGCATTCTGCTTTTTGTTTTCTCTCTCTCTCTCTTTCTTTCTTTCTTTCTTTCTTTCTTTCTTTCTTTCTTTCTTTCTTTCTCTCTCTTTCTTTCTTTCTTCCTTTCTTTCTTTTTTTCTTTCTCTCCTTCTTTCTTTTTTCCACTGGTGTCATCATTTGGCTTCTATCTTTGGTCCTTCCATTTGTATGGACCTTAGAGCACACACAGAAGTCTACTAATTTCATCCAGTAAACCTCCAGTGACAGCCAACAAAGCCTGTACAAAATGAGAAACACTGTTCTCCCAAACAGGATGATCTTGGACATTGTTATTGCCTTGCAAGGAGGCACCACCACCCACAGAGAATTCTGTATGATTGTACTTGATGAGTCTGCTCATCTCTCTGAATTGCACGACGTGACAGAAGGCGGCAGCTGTGGGAAGAGCTCTGGACGTGTGCACATGACCTTGCATGTTTGATCCATTTCTGCAAGTGCAGAGTGACGCTCTTTTAATGTATTTTCAAAGACTTGTAAAATAAATAGTCTTTGAAGACGCCACACAAGGAAACACATGAGGTGTATTACTTGTGAGGTTAACCCCCTCCTTCTCTCTTGAGGGACTTACTATATCAGTACCTTGTACTGTATTGCAACGTGGGAGTTGGGTGAAAAAAAACTGTTACCTTTTTGCTGTCTGTATCCTACTGAAATCCTTTGCGGTGGTGCTGGTTAAGCACACACAGTACAGTGCGCGAGGACCCGGGTTCAAGTCCCTGGTCCCCACCTGCAAGGGGAAAGTGTCACCAATGGTGAAGCAAAGCTGCAGGTGTCTTTCTGTCTCTCTTCCTTTTTATTCCCCCTCAATTTCTGTCTCTATCCAATAATAAATAACCATGTGAGTTAGCCAGAATTCACAGCATATAGACTTTAATTTGGGAGAATTGAGAGTAATACTGGTGTTTTGCATTTCTACTATATTTGGGCTAAAACTCCACTTAAGAACATTGTCTCTTTTATTTTTTCCAAAAGTAGGGCATGAGTCATTATTTTCTTACAATGCTTCAAAATCTGCAATAGCAGCTCAGTTACCATTATTTTTAAATTGAAAGTACCTTTCTGGGAGTCGGGCTATAGCTCAGCGGGTTAAGTGCAGGTGGCGCAAAGCACAAGGTTGGCATAAGGATCCCGGTTCGAGCCCCCGGCTCCCCACCTGCAGGGGAGTCGCTTCACAAGCGGTGAAGCAGGTCTGCAGGTGTCTGTCTTTCTCTGCCCCTCTCTGTCTTCCCCTCCTCTCTCCATTTTCTCTGTCCTATCTAACAATGACAACATCAATAACAATAATAACTACAACAACAATGAAAAACAACAAGGACAACAAAAGAGAAAATAAATAAAATATTTAAAAAAAAGAAAGTACCTTTCTTTTCTATGCAATTTATTTAGGACTTTGAAACTTGAAAGTTTCGATTTTCTTTGAGCTTCTAAACTCAGAATTTCATCCTGTAGTCAGTATTCTCCTGTGTCTAAGCCTCTTCAGTCCTATGCCCAGGAACTCTTCCTGTTCCTTCCTGTTTTAGATTTAAGATGAAGAAACCTTCCTCATGTGAAGGTAGAATTAAACCATTGAGATTCAAAGTAGGGCATGCCATGTGGGGGTAATTCTTGAATCATATACACTTATTTTTAATATAAGCTTCTTTGTTATCTTTATTTATTTACTGAATAGAGACAGCCAGAAATTGAGAGGGAAGGGAGTGATAGAGTGGGAAAGAGACAGAGAGACACCAGCACAATGCTTCATAACTTGTGAAGCTTTCCCCCTGCAGGTGGGGACCAAGGGCTCCAGCTCGGGTCCTCACTCATTGTAACATGTGCGCTCAACCAGGTGCGCCACCACCCGGCCCCAAGTCATATAAATTTACATGAAGTTGACTGATGATTTGCTCCCTGTCATTTGGGGTAAAGATCCTAATGATATATACCTGGGTAAGTCCTGTTTAAGAGCCAGAGACTGCAAGCAAACTCTTTAGCATTTAGAGCTCAGTTGGCTGACCAGTGGAAAGTTTTACATGTTAATGCCTAAAAGATTCATTGCACTACACGAAAACTCTTTTCTAGAATTTAGTATTTGCCTCAGATGCTGCTTTAAAATTTTTAATTTATTTTAATTGTCACCAGGGATGTCTTTGAGTCTTGGTACAAATCCACCACTCATGACAGTGTATATATTTTTTCTTTTCATTTTGGTTGATACACTGAGAAACTGAGAGGAAAGATAGAGAGAAAGAGTCATCTGTACCACTGCTTCACCACTTGTGAAGCTTCCTTTCTGCTGGGAGGGTCTGGGGGCTTGAACCCAGGTCTTTGCTCATGGTAACATGTGTACTCTACAGTGTGTGCCATGACTCTGCCTCAGCTGCTTCTTACTGAGTCTCAGCATTCTGAGGTCACTGCACACAACTAGTGCATCAGGTGTTCTCAAGTACACAGCCAGGTTGTAGCCAGCTGTCCTCCTAGCAGCCTCTACCCACTACTCTTTGAGCCTGCTGGCTTGTCAAATGTTTGGCAGAGAACATATGTCATCTACAGGAATTCCACCTAACTCAACAAGACAAACACAGACTCAAAGCGAAAGGATGGAAAACTACCATACAAGATAATTGACCAAAAAAAAAGGGGGGGGGGAGGAGAGGGACAGGAATAGCTATTCTCTCTCTTTTTAAAAATTATTTATTTTAAATTTATTTATTGGGGAATTAATGTTTTACGTTCAACAGTAAATACTATAGTTTGTATATGCATAACATCTCCGAGTTTTCCACATAACAATACAACTCCACTAAGTCTTCTGACATCCTTTTTGGACCTGTATTCTCCCCCCCATCCCCACCCAGCCCAGAGTCTTTAACTTTGGTGCAATACACCAACTCCAGTTAAGGTTCTACTTGTGTTTCCTCTTCTGATCTTGTTTTTCAACTTCAGCCTGAGAGTGAGGTCATTCCATATTCATCCTTCTGTTTCTGAATTATTTCACTTAACATCATTTTTTCAAGGTCCATGAAAGATCGGCTGAAAATGGTGAAGTCACTATTATTTATAGCTGAGTAGTATTCCATTGTGTATATAGACCACAACTTGCTCAGCTACTCATCTGTTGTTGGACACCTGGGTTGCTTCCAGGTTTTGGCTATTACAAATTGTGCTGCTAAGAACATATGTGTACACAGATCTTTTTGGATGGGTGTGTTGGGTTCCTTAGGCTATATCCCCAGGAGAGGAATTGCAGGATCATAGGGCAGGTCCATTTCTAGCCTTTTGAAGAGTTCTCTAGACTGTTCACCACAGAGGTTGGACCAAGTGATATTCCCACCAGCAGTCCAGGAGGGTTTCTTTGACCCCACACCCTTTTCAGCATTTGTGGCTGTTACCTTTTCTGATGTATGACATTCTCACAGGAGTAAAGTGGTATCTTGTTGTTGTCTTTATTTGCATTTCTCTGACAATCAGAGACTTGGAGCATTTTTTCATGTGTTTCTTGGCCTTTTGGATCTTTTCTGTGGTGAATATTCTGTCCATGTCCTTTCCCCAATTTTGAATGGAGTTATTTGTTTTCTTGTGGTTGAGTTTGGCAATCTCTTTATATATTTTGGTTATTAAACTCTTGTCTGATGTATGGCATGTAAAGATCTTCTCCCATTCTGAGGGGTCTCTTGGTTTGGGTAGTAGTTTCTTTTGCTGTGAAGAAGCTTTTTAATTTGATGTAGTCCCATAGGTTTATGCTTGCCTTAGTCTTCTTTGTAATTGGATTCGTTTCATTGAAGATATCTTTAAAATGTATGCGGAAAAGAGTTCTGCCAATATTTTCCTCTAAGTATCTGATAGTTTGTGGTCTTAGATCCAAGTCCTTGATCCACTGGTAATTTCCTTTTGTATTCGGTGAAATACAGTGGTTCAGTTTCATTTTTCTGCATATTTCAACCTATTTTTTCCAACACCATTTGTTGAAGAGACTCTGCTTTCCCCATTTAATAGTCTGGGCCCCTTTGTCAAAGATTAGCTGTCCATAGGTGTGGGGCTCACTTCTGGGATCTCAATACTTTTCCACTGGTCTGTGTGTCTATTCATGTTCCAGTACCAAGCAGTTTTGATGACAATGGCCCTATAATGCAATTTGAGATCTGGGAGTGTGATGCTTCCAATCTTTCTTCTAAAGATTGTTTAGGCAATTCTAGGTCTTTTCTGGTTCCAGATAAACATTTGTAACATTTTTCCTATTCTCCTAAAAAATGTGGTTGGGATTTTGATGGGGATAGCGTTAAATTTGTATATGGCTCTGCATAGTATATTCATTTTGATGATGTCAGTTCTTTCAACCCATGAACATGGAATATCTTTCCATTTCTTTGTATCTTTTTCAATTTCCTTAAGTAGTGACTCATAATTTTCAGTATACAAGTCTTTCACTTCTTTGTTTAGGTTTATTCCTAGATATTTTATTGTTTTTGTTGCTATAGTAAAAGGAATTGATTTCTGGATTTCAACTTCTTCTAACTTAGTGTTTGCATAGAGAAATGCCACTGACTTTTGAATGTTAATTTTGTAGCCTGACACCTTACTGTATTGCCTGATGATTTCAAAAAACTTTTTTGCTGAATTTCTTAGGTTTTTCTATGTGTATTATCATGTCATCTACAAAAAGGGAGAGTTTGACATCTTCACTTCCAATCTGTATCCCTTTAATTCCTTGCTCCTGCCTGATTGCTATGGCAAGAACTTCCAACACTATGTTGAATAATAATGGTGATAATGGTGATAATGGACAGCCCTGTCTAGTCCCTGATCTGAGTGGAAATGCTTCCAGTTTTCACCATTGAGTATGATATTGATTGTGGGTTTGCTATATATAGACTCCACTATCTTCAGGAATTTTCCATCTATTCCCATTTTTTGGTAGTGTTTTGATCACAAAGCTATGTTATCTTTTGTCAAAAGGATTCTCTGTATCTATTGATATGACCATGTGGTTTTTGTTCTTGCTTTTGTTGATGAGGTGGATCACACTGATTGATTTACATATATTAAACCAACCTTGCATCCCTGTGATAAACCCCACTTTGTCATGATGAACAATCTTTTTAATATATTGTTTTTTCCGGTTGGCTAGAATTTAGTTCAATATTTTAGCATCTATGTTCAACAGAGATATTGGTCTGTAGTTTTCTTTTTTGGTTGTTCCTGTCTATTTTTGGTATCAAAGTGATGTTGGTTTCATAGAAGCTGTGTCTTCAATCTTCTGGAAGACTTTTAAAAGTAGAGTATTAGTTCTTCTTTGAAGGTGTTGTAGAATTCATTTGTAAAATCATCTGGTCCAGGACTTTTATTCTTGGCAAGGTTTTTGATAACTGTTTCAATTTCATTAGCTGTGATGAGCCTGTTCTTGTTATCTACTTCCTCTTTACTTTATTTTAGAAGTTCATAGGTATCTAGGAAATAGTTCATTTCTTCCAGGTTCTCTAGCTTGGTGGCATATAGTTGCCCATAGAAGTCTCGCATGATATGTTGCATTTCTGTGATGTCTGTTGTGATATCTCCTCTTTCATTTATGATCCAATTTATTTGGGTCTTCTCCCTTGTTTGTTTTGTGAGTCTGGCTAAAGGTTTGTTGATTTTCTTCACTCTTTCAAAGAACCAACATTTATTTTTGTTTATCTTTTGTATGGTTTTCTTATTTTCAATGTTATTGATTTTTGCCATAACTTTAGTGATTTCTGTCCTGGTTGCTTTAGGGTTCCTTTGTTCTTCTCCTAGGTCTTTAAGATGTGCAATCAGGCTGTTTATTTGTGCTTTTTCTGGTTTCCTAAAGTGTGCTTTTATGGCTATGAACTTCCCTCTCAGTACTGCCTTAGCTGTATCCCAAATATTTGATAGCTTGTGTCTTCATTTTCATTGAACTCTCGTGTTGGTCATTATGCCAGGCCCCCTGCATTGCTTAACCCTGTGGTTATTTACATAATCATTGTTTTGTCTGAGACCCGCTCTCCCTGCAGGGCATTGGTTTAATCCCCACTGGTTACATGGAAGCTTGCTACTTTCACACTCTTTTCTTCTCTCCACTCCCTATCCTACCCATTTCCTTTTCCGACCTGCCACTTCCACTTCAGAAGATATAAAGGCAGCTCTTTTCTGATCAATAAAGGCAGGATTGTATTGCATTCCCACTCAGCCACGAGGGTTCCTGGTTCCTCTCCACGTCGCTGAGTAAGCAGCAGCCTAGGTTGGCTCCGGCCGAGTTCTCTCCAACCCAGAGAGCACGTGCCCGGTAAGAAACACCCTCAGGCTAGCCTGGCACTCTCAAAACATTTTGATTTCTTCCTTGATTTCCTCTTTGACCCAGTAAGAAGTGTACTGTTGCGCTTCCACATTTTGGGACTCTTACTAATCTTTTGTTGATTGTTAAGTGTTAGTTTAATTCCATTGTGGTCTGAGAAGATGCTTGGGATGTTTTCAATGCTATTGAATTTGCTGATGGTTTGTGGCCTAACATATGGTCTATCCTTGAGAATGACCCATGTGGACTTGAATAAAATATGTATTCTAGTTTCTTTCTTTTTTAAAAATATTTCTTTATTGGGGAATTAATGTTTTACATTCAACAGTAAATACAATAGTTTGTACATGCATAAAACTCCCCAGTTTCCCATATAGCAATACAACCCCCTGTATTCCAGTTTCTTGGGGTGAATGACTCTGAAAATGTCCAATAGTTCTAGTTTATCTATCTCCTCATTTAGCTCCCTCATGTCTTCATTGATTTTCTGCCTGGATGATCTGTCAAGTTGAGAGAGTGGGGTGTTGAAGTCCCCTACTATGACTATGTTGCTATTAATATATTGCTGTAGCTCTTTCAGGAGACGTTTGATGTATTTAGATGGCTTCTCATTGGGTGCATAGATGTTAATAATTGTTAAGTCTTCTTGATTGACTGATTCTCTGAGCATTAAGTAGTATTCATCCTTATCTTTTTATTTTATTGATTTTAAAGTCTATGATGTCAGATATGAGAATAGCTGTTCCTGCCCTTTTTGTGAGTCATTGGCTTATATGATGGTTTTCCACCCTTTCACTTTGAGTCTGTGTTTGTCTTGTTGAATTAGGTGGGTTTCCTGTAGACAGCATATTGTTGTGTTTTCTGATCCATCTTCTTGCTCTGTGCCTTTTAATAGGTGAATTCAGGCCATTGACATTTATTGATATCAAAGATTGAAGATATTTTAATGCCATTCTTGTAGATTTTTAGAGTGTTCTGATAGATGGCATATTTATGATGGTCTGACTGTTTATAAGAGACCTTTCAGAACTTCTTTCAGGGCAGGTTTGGTGATAGTTGATTCCTTCAACTGTTGCTTATATGAGAAGGTTTTTATGCCTCTATCTAGTCTGAATGATAGTCTAGCAGGATACAGTAGTCTTGGTTGAAAGCCCTTTTCATTGAGCACTTGATAGATATCTTGCCATTCTCTTCTGGCCTGTAGTGTTTGTGTGGAGAAGTCTGCTGCTAATCTAATGGGTTTTCTTCTGTAGGTGACTCTTTGTTTTTCTCTTGCAGCTTTCAGGATCCTTTTTTTTTTTTTTTTTTTTTAATCCTTATTCCTTTCCATTCTCAATATGATGTGTCTTGGTGTCTTTAAGTCTGGGTTAATTCTGTTTGGGACCCTCTGGGCTTCTTGAACCTTTATGTCTTTTTATTTTATTATTTTATTTTTAAATTTTTTTATTTATATAAAGGAACCATTGACTAAACTATAGGATAAGAGGGGTACAACTCCACACCATTTCCAACACCAGAACTCTGTACCCCTTCCCCTCCCTTGATATCTTTCCTATTCTTTAACCCTCTGGGAGTGGGGACCCAAGGTCATTGTGGGATACAGAAAGTTGAAGGTCTGGCTTCTGTAATTGCTTCCCTGTTGAACATGGGCATTGACAGGTCAACAGCACAGGGTTGAACTCTTATGTGGAAACCTGAGAAGTGCGAACAGGGGTAGATGGTTAGGCAAAGAGACTCTTATTCCTGAGGTTCCAAATTCCCAGATTCATGGTGAATTCACCTTCCTTACCCCACCTTGGATGGAGCTTAAAGAAATCATGTCAAGTGAGATAAGTCAGAAACAGAAGGATGAATATTGGATGATCTTACTCATAGGCTAAAGTTGAAAAACAAGACTAGAAGGGAAAACTCAGAACTTGGCCTGGAGTTGGTGTATTGCACCAATGTAAAAGAGTATGGGGTGGGGGTGGGAGGGTTCAGATCCTGGAACGTGACGGCAGAGGAGGACCTAGTGGGGGTGGTATTGTTATGTAGAAATGTTCTGCATGTACAAACTTTTGTATTTCACTTTTGACTATAAAGCATTAATCCCTCAATAAAGAAATTTAAAAATTAAAAAGGACATATATATATATATATATTTATTTATAGAGATAATAGTCAATCTAATGTATGACCTTAGGAGAACTACTGAAGTTTCTAATGGAGGGAATGTGGACACTGAACTCTGGCGGTGGGAATGGTATATAATTAGACCCCTGTTCGTGCATAATGTTGTAAATCAATATTAAATCACTAGTAAAAATTAAAGAGAAGAATAAAAAATATTACAGACTTGAGAATTAGGATTTAGGGACTAGGAAGTAGGCTGTCAGCAACTGAAATTCTGGAAGGAGAGTCTCATTTTGGGTAAAGTTTTTAGTAATGAGAATGTTTAGGATGTGACAATGGGCTGAGTGACTGAACTAGTGGGAGAATGGAATCATAGAAGTAGGGGTGTCCAGGCGGTGAGAAGTCTGATGGTAGATAAAGGGATCACGAACAAGTCTGATGATGTTGCCGAGAAAGATGACAGGGGTGGTCCTGGAGGTGACGCAGTAGTAAAGCTTTGGACTCTCAAGCATGAGGTCCCGAGTTCAATCCCCGGCAGCACATGTGCCAGAGTGATGTCTGGTTAGGGTTAGGGTTCTTTCTCTCTCCTCCTATCTTTCTCTTAAATAAAAATATGGAAATATGACAGGGAATTGAGCCTGGTTACAGGGCTCTTAGAAAGCAACTCAACCCCACCAGCCTGACTCAGGGCATGTATATATATTAATTTAGCACAGGAAAAAAAGAAAGCAACTCATTGCCATTTAGAACACTCAGTTATGTGATGTTCAGCTGTGTCTCCAACAAATAGCAAGTGTATATTATATTCTTTCCAAAGCTTCACATTTATCTTCAGGTAGGTTTAGTACATGTTCCTACCTTCCCTTCTATTCCCTTCCTTCCCCCCCTTCCTTCCTTTCATGTAAGTAATCATTGCTTACCTGAGTTTTGGTACCCCATTTGGAAGACTGACTCTCTGAATAAAACACCAAAGAAATGTGTTTCCCCATTTGCAACGGTAGGGGGCACCCTGGCATTTCCAAACTTGGCAATGAGGCTTATCCCACAGTACCCCATTGCTGCAGGCAGCTCAGTACTTTGAGAAGAAAGGCTAATATTAAGCTGGAAGGAGGAGGCTGTTTACCACTACATTTTTTTCCCCCTGAAATCGGGGGTGATCCACAAGTTTTCTTCCTTTTTAAAATGTTAGTGACAGTAAGTAGACAGGAAAGAAATAGTTTAAACAGTAGATAGGTAGGTAGGTTTGCCTGAATTATAGTGTCAGCTCTTAGTAAAACATGTAGAGCAGTGTGAGATACTCAGGTGAGTTATGACTAGAGATCCAAATGTCACTATGTTTTCACCTCAATCACGTTTCCGTAGTGTTGGGATGGTTTCATTAATAGTACAATATATTAAACCCATCAAAAACTTAAATAGCTGTGATTTTTTCTGTGCAAACAAGGAAATATAATGTACTTTTCCACAACATAGTTAACTGAGAAACTTGTTGGAAATATTATGTAGAACAATAAAAGGTAATTCTATTTTACTTAAGAAAACTTAGGAAAACTCATTGTGGTTTGATGGGAAGTGCTGAGCTAGTTAGACGTTAACACCCTAACCATAAACTAACAATGAGGATAGACTTGAAGGGCATTTCTTCTATTATGAAACATTTACAATAATAACCTTGTAAAAAATAATGGGATCTATTTAAAGCTCATTTATTTCCCAGCTAAGCGGCAATTTTCCATCACTCAAAATGCTAATAATTCCTCCTGAAACCCCAGGGATAATCTGATTCACGTGTGTGGGTTAAAAAAAGCTGGTTAAAATAAGCAGGTGATTCTGTTTTAATAATATCTGTCCTGCCAGCAATAAGACAGTCTCAGGTGCAAATAAATATATCAACAAACAGATTTTCTTTGAAGCACACGGGGTCTCATATCATTTCCAAATTAGCCAATTAGCATGACGCTGTTGGAAGAGCTAATTAAAAAGTGTATTTAGACTCAGGGATGTTTCCTGAGAGTAATCCAGAGCTTATGGCCTTTATTCCACCTGTAATTACTTTGCCTGATGTTCTGTTCTGCAGGGAGAGGTGAGTACACCTTCAAGAGGGCAGAGAAAAAAAACTTGCTCGTGTGTATCTATACCTCTAAATGAGCTATACATGCTTATCTTTTCAAAAGGTATTATCTCTTCTTTAAATAGATTTTATTTATTTATTCAAAATATAGGAGGAGAAAGAGAAAGAATCAGACATTGCTCTGGTACACATGCTGCTGGGGATCGAACTCAGGACCTCAGGCTTGAGAGTCTAATGCTTTACCCACTGTGTCACCTCCTGGACCACATCAAAAGGTATTCTCCATACCACCTCTCTAAGTACTTTTTGGAGTGGGGTTGGTTAATCAGTACAGTATATAAATTAAGAGTAGGACTGCCTTCTGTGACTAGAGGTCCAGTTTATAGATTTCCTATCAGAAATATTTTTTAAAAATAATTTTATCAGTGGTTTCATGTTGATTTGCAGATCATAGAGGTAGACAGATAGATATGAAAGCAGAGCATGACTCTGTCATAGGTTGTACCAGGGATCAAACTTAGAAACTCACACATGGAAATCCTGTGCTCTGTCACCTAAACCACCTTTCTGGTGCCTAGTTCCCTTCTTTCCATCCACTGTCACAAAATGCTTTTTAAAAAAAACCAGTTTTTAAATATTTTTATTTATTATTATCTTTATTTATTGGATAGAGACAGCCAGAAATCAAGAGGGAGGGGGGGTGATAGAGAGGGAGAGAGACAGAGAGACACCTGCAGCCCTGCTTCACCACTTGTAAAGCTTCCCCCCTGCAGGTGGGGACCGGGAGCTCAAACCTTGGTCCTCGTGCATTGTAATACGTGCGCTCAACCAGGTGCGCCACTCCCTGCCCCCTAGAAAATGCTTTGAAGGAAAGCTGGTAATCATCCAATTATTGGTGGTTTTATATTCAAAAGTTACGATATTAGCTTCAGTGCTTTGGATTCACTGACTGGTTTTCACTGTGCTGTCCTCCAGGGTTACTGCTGGGGTGAGCGTGCCTGCACTAGGAATCCACTGCTCCGGAAGGCCATTTTTTCCCATTTTATTGTCCTTGCTGTCGTTATATTGTTGTTGCCATTGATGTTGTTGGATAGGACAGAGAGAAATCAAGAGGAGGGGGAGACAGAAAAAGGGAGAGAAAGACAGACACCTGTAGACCTGCTTCATCACCTGTGAAGCGACGCCCCTGCAGGTGGGGAGCCCAGGGCTCGAACCAGGATCCTTACACTAGTCCTTGCGCCACGTGCGCTTAGCCCACTGCGCTACAGCCTGACCCCCTGTGCTGTCATTTCTTTAGGTTGATCAAAGATAGGTAGAATCAGTAATTTTTCATTCAAGAAGTTTTGTAAAAAGCAGACTTCATTAATCACTAGCATTTATGAAACCAGACCTAGGGAAGAAGCTAGATCTCAATGAGCTAGGGAAACACGCATGACTACCTTCTTCTTTTTAATATTTATTCCCTTTTGTTGCCCTTGTTTTATTGTTGTCGTCGTAGTTGGATAGGACAAAGAGAAATGGAGAGAGGAGGGGAAGACAGAGAGGGGGAGAGAAAGACAGACACCTGCAGACCTGCTTCCCCGTCTGTGAAGCGAGTCCCCTGCAGGTGGGGAGCTGGGGGCTCGAACTGGGATCCTCACGCTGGTCCTTGTGCTTTGCCACCTGAGCTTAACCCGCTGCACTGCCACCTGACTCCCAACATGCATGAGCTTCTTACAATCACCATTTACATTTCCCTGATTATTACCAATTCAAACTGCAAGAAAAATCATGACATTTTTGTTTTTTTAAAACCAGGAACCATGAACTATATTTAGTAGGTGTGCTCCTTAACCTCCTCCACATTTCCTTCACATTTTCAGAGTCCAGACTAATGTTGCTGAATTTGGATCCATCTTATTACTTCCTTAGGATTATATCCGTGTTAGATATTTTTGACAAGAATAACTTATAAGTCAAGATGGGCTCGCTTCTTCTTGGTGCTTGTCATCAAAGGCACATGTCTTATTATCGATGATGTACAATTTGATCACTTCCACTAGGTGTTTTCTGCTAGATTTCTTCCTGGTGAAAGTCATTTTTCTGCTGTGACCACTACTAAGTGATACATGGAGCAATGCTTTGAGGCCAAGATAACCTGTTCATGTCTAACCTTTAAAACCCAGTGATTTTAGCATTCTTTGGTTACATCTACTGAAATCCATTCTTTTATCATTGGATACAAATGCCCTCGTTGCAGGGCCGGGTGGCAGCGTGGTGGGTTAAGTGCACATGGCGCTAAGTGCAAGGACTGTCGTAAGGTTCCCAGTTTGAGCCCCTGGCTCCCCACCTGCGGAGGAGTCGTTTCACAAGCGGTGAAGCAGGTCTGCAGGTGTCTGTCTTTCTCTCCCCCCTCTGTCTTCCCCTCCTCTCTCCATTTCTCTCTGTCCTAGCCAACAACGATGACATCAATAACAACAATAATAACCACAACAATGATAAAAACAACAAGGGCAAGAAAAGGGAAAATAAATAAAATAAAAAAGTATAGTTTTAAAAAGTGCCCTCATTTATGATTTTTAAGTGGAGTTTGAAAGAGTAGAACACAGGCTTTGTAAGTCTTAGAAGCTGAGGTGAGGATAAATGTGACAAGGTTAAGATGTGGGGAAATAATAATTGAAATTTGGCTTCAAGTCAACTTTTGTTGAAATCACAGTTTGTATTCATGCCTTTTGAATAAGAAGTAACTTTCTTGGTGTAGCGCTTACGTTTGGCCTGGTCAGGCGGGGCAGGACTGAATGCTGGAATGTACACCATCAGGGAGGGAGAGGATGATGCTTATGAGAGTCTCTCCCTGACAGTCAGGGAAATGGGCTATCAGAGACACTGTGGTGGACTTCAAGTGAGAATGGTGTTGGTTATGAAGACCTAGCAAGATGTGAGGTATAGGCAGCTGGGTAAAGGATAGGAGTATTTGAGAACTGGTGATGCCAGGATTCCAGAAAAACAGATAAACGACAGGTGTGAAGACTGCCTATCTTCAGATAGTACTGTCTCTATCAGGTGCTCAGTCCTGTAGTCTGGGGTGTAGGAGTTCACTAACCATCAGGACAAAATGGGGAAAAACACAGTAGATAAAACAGGCTCAGAGCCAGAGGACAGTGACCCCAAAGTCAATAGTACTGGGAGTCACTGTGCCTGAGACTGCACTCCCCAGGGCAGCTATTCTCCTCATCTCACTATGTGGAAACATGCACAGGGAAGTCAAAGAATTTTCCCAAGGCCACACAGAGTCAGAGCAATGATTCAAATACAGTTAATCTGACCTCAAATAAACAGAGCTTAATCACAGTGCTTTGTATACGATCCCTGGACACAAAGAGCTTGGAGTCTGGAGAAAAATTTGCTTATCACTAAGAAAAAGCACAGTGGAATTGATTTACTGAGTCATGATGGAACTGGGGACTCCAGAGACTGTTGGTCTGTTTCTAATTCTGCTTCTAAGACCCCTTCTGTTGCATTGCTTGACGCTATGGTCTATTTACATAATCATTGTTTTGTTTGCACTGGTTTAATCCCCATTGGTTCGAGCTCTTTTTCCACTCCGCCCCCTCTCCTAGTCACATCCTGTTTCCCACCATTTAATCCTCACTGGTTCGTGCACTTTTTCCTTCTCCCCACCCCTTATCCTAAGTAGACCTGACACTAAGTAGACCTGATACTTCTGCCTCAGGAGATATATAGGACAAGATTGTGATTAGAGATAGCTAGCTTGCACTGCATTCCTCATCAATAAAGATTGAACTGCGTCCTGCTCAGCCATGAGTCCCTGGTTGTCTCTCTCCCGCCCGTGAAGCTAGACCGGCATAGGGCACCCAACGTGGGGATTAAACCAGTGCCCTGCAGGCAGGGCGGTGCTTAGGTAACAGTGGTTATGTAAATAGACCACAGCATTAAGCAGGGGGGAGCTGGTGTACTGCCCAACAAGAGACCAAGACCCATGGCTCTTGCTCTGAGACAGGAAAGGTCAATGCTACTATGGTCTTGGGCACTGTCAGGAAATTGTGAGCATGTGGTGGAGCCTGGCAGCCTGAGAAGTGCGTCTATCCTGTCAGTCTCTCTCTCTCTACCGAGAGGTTGAGCAAGGAGCGACAGGAGTAACCCCCAAGGTTTGCCCTGTCTTATCAGACTCCCTGCCTCACAAAGCACCCTGCATTCCTGATACTATGGCCTGCTCCCTTATTATCTACATAATCACTGTTTTGCCTGAAAGGTCCCCACCCATTCCATTCCTTTGATCTATCTTCTTTCTACCCTCAAGACCCTCCCTGCCTGCAGAGTATTATTATTTATCCTACCAGTTAAAACCCTCGCAGCAGTTGCTAAGGAAGTTACCTTTCCCAGCCCCCTTTTGCTTTTCTCTGTCCCTTTCCAAACCATGTCAAGCCATTTCTGTTTCTGACTTGCTACTTCTGGGTCTGACCTTTAAAAGCCTGGGCTCCCTGATCAATAAAGAATTGAAGGGCCTGGGTGGTGGCACACATGGTTAAGCGCACGTTACCGTGTGAAGGACCTGAGTTCGAGCCCCCGGTCCCCACCTGCAGGGGGAAAGCTTTGCAAGTGGTGAAGCAGGGCTGCAGGTGTCTCTCTGTCTCTCTCCCTCTCTATCATCCCCTTCCCTCTCAATTTCTGGCTGTCTCTATCCAATAAATAAATAAAGATAATAAAAAAATTTTTTAAAAGAATTGAATTGCCTCACTGCCACGAGCTCTATTCATGAGTCATCTCCCTCATATAGCTGAGTGAGTAGCAGCCCAGGCTGGCTCCGGTCGAGTTCTCTCCAACCCAGAGAGTACGCGCCCGGGAAGAGGCACCCCCACACTAGCCTGGCGGGGCACCTGCCATAGGGTTCTTCACTGCTCCATCTCCTCAGTCCAGATAAATAATAGATAAAATGTGGTTGGGAAACTGTGTCCCTGGAGTCATCTCTGATGCACACCTGCTTCTTAAGGCAGGGCAGTGGGGCTTCCGGTTAGAGGTCATAGATGGAGATTCAAGCCAAGGGAAATGGCAGGATGTGGTCTGAGGAGCAGAGTAGAAGTAGGGGACTCAAAGATTGGCATGGACTGGGAAGTATGTGTTATTAGTCAGGTATGGACTTAGATTTTTGGCACAAGGCTATGAAAGTTTACAGGCCTGACTGATCTGGAAAAGCTGTGTACCAAATGGGCCATGACCATGATAGTGTATCTTTTAGTGTCCAACAAAGTTGTGGTATATACACACATGGAATGCTATTCAGCTATTACAAATGATCAAATTACCTTCTTCACTGCATGAACATCCTTTTGCATAGCAATTATGCTGTCTCCCCAGCCCCAAACACCCAATTTTTAATCAGTCATGCTCTGGGAAGAGTTCTGGGATTGTAGTAATGGAAAAGATACAGTTCCATGTTCCAGTTAGTCTTCACAGGGCCTTTAGTGTATTGAGAAGGTAGATTTAATCAAATAATAGAAGCAAATAGGATTGTATTACTTCTATAAGTGAGGAAACTGGAGTTGTAGAGAAGACCAGCAAAGCATTTGGTAAGAGAATTTGAACCTCTGCATCCCATCAAAACTTAGAGGAGATTTTTGTAAGGTACATAGTTATTCTTTGTACCACTAAGAAGAAAACAATCATTCTGGATGGAAAACAAAAAGGGAACTTTATCTTAAACTGGAAGACCAAAGGATAGTCCCCTTAGTACAAGGGCTAGTGAGAAGTATGCAATCTTAACAAAGGAAAACTCTCTCTCTCTCTCCTTTCTCTTCTCTTTCTCTTTGCCTCCAGGGTCATCACTCAGGCTCGAGTGATACTTAGGTGCTGGCATTATGAATCCACTGCTCCTGGCAGCCATTTTTTCTCCATTTTATTGGATAAGACAGAGAGGAGTTGAGGAGGGGGTTGTAAAGAGGGAGAGAGAGAGAGAGACTTGCAGACCTGCTTTGCTTTTTGTGGAGCTTCCCACTTGTGGGGTGGGGGGTAGGGTGCTTGACCCTGGATCACTGAGCCCTTGCGCACAGTACTGCTGGACCTGGAAACTTGCTTATCTCAACCTTGGCATTTAATGGCAAAAAGAAAATAAGCCTCCCCTTGAGAATTCCAATGCCAAGTCAGTACTTAATGGCTTTCCATCTCAGCACACATCGATAATATGTCTAAACAAACTCAAGCAGAGAATTTAAAGTGATTTCATATTAATAGTTTCCCCTGATCTGACTGATGACTGGCAGAGGCAAATATAAATCTTGCTGGAAGAATTTGACTTTAATTTAGGCCAACAAAGATGGAGGACTCTAGTTACTTAAAGGCCAGACTCAGGTTTCTGAGAGGCTGACATAGCTGACTTGATGAAACATGCCAGTCAGAGAAACACTGAGGCTTGGACTGACACTGAGAGCAGAAGTCAGAGGCTTACCTGGGCTAGCGGCACATGGAGAGGATGTTCTACTTCGAGGAGTGTGGTGGGCACAGTGAGGCCAGAAATGTGAGCTTACAGTAGGTCTTATAATCCATGTGAAGGAAGCTGGTCCATATCTTAAAATAAAAGGGGTTTGCCAAGAGAATTTTTGGAAACAAAGAATAAGAATATTGTATCTCAGTTTAGAGACTAATGATGTTGTCTACGGAAGCAGATGATGTAAGCTCAGTGGGTGTTGCCTGGAGTCTAACTTTTAGGAATGACTCTTGTTTGTGGGAAGGAGGACCTGGAAAAAATAAGGACTAGTTTGGACTTGACTGTTTGAAAGGAGGTTGTTCTGAGAGTATGAATGTGTCAGGAGGCCTGTGGGTGGTGGTGGGGGGGAGGAACTTGTAGGCTCTAAAGATGGTCTGGCTTTCTTTTCCTTCTAACACATTATTTTTCACTCTTCTTTTTTTGTCCTCAAGTGAGCTGCTAAGAAGTCTCACAGTTTTTTTTTTAAAAGATTTTCACAGCACAGATGATAATGCTTTCCTTAAATTCTCACCTGTCTTACTTTTTAATAAAGTCTGCTGAAGTCCAATAACTGAGACTAGTTGTACATGAAGAGACACAGGGTGCAGTGTCAGCAGTTGGATGTGCTGTCCTGGTCTTTTTGCAGATGCCTGGCCTGACTTTTTATTAGGAGAATTTTATTTTAAAATTCTAAATATAGTGTTAGTAAAGAGTGACTTCCAACACCTAAAAGAAGTTTGAAATGTGTTTACTTTGAATTTAAAATTTGTTTTATAAATCTATAGAATTATGTAAATATGCATTAATAGGGTCATTTAGTACCTGTTGAGATTTTACTAGTGAAATATTATTTCACTAGTAAAAAGTAGTATTATTTTAGTTATGTATTTATTTTTGCCACCAAGGCTATTTCGGGGCTGTTCAGTGGCTGCATGACACCACCATTCTTAGTGGTTATTTATTATTTTCTTACAGAGGGCAAGAGACAGAGAGTACTCTGTGTGTCATCAATACATTCAGGAAAGTAGCAGGTTACAAAATCAATACTCATAAATCTGTGCTATCTCTTTGTACAAAAGATGAGCCCGAGGAAAGGGAATTCAAGGAAGCAATACTATTTACAGCTGAATCCAAACACATGAAATACTTAGGAATAAATCTAACAAAGGAGGTGAAGGACTTTTTCAGTGAAAACTATAAGACACTGTTAGAAGAAATAGAGGATGACACAAAGAAATGGAACATCATCTCCGGTTCATGGATTGGAAGAACGAATATCATTAAAATGGCAATCCTGCCAAAAGCTGTTATAAAGGAGAATATAGTCTCCTTGTTTCTTCCTGCTGTGTAGTGGTCCATTATGTGTCTGTGTCACAACTTCTTTAACCAGTCATCTGTTGCTGGATGCCGGTCCCTGTTCAGGTGCCAGATGTTGGGCTAGCTTTGCGGGCAGGAGACAGACGACCAGGGACTCATGGCTGAGCTGGGAGGCAATGCAATGCTATGCTGGCTTTATTCATCTGCATTTATACTCTCCAGGGAGGAAGTGGTAGGGTGTAAAAACAGGGTGTGACTAGGAGAGGGGGCGGAGTGAAAAGAGAGTTCGAACCAGTGAGATTAAACCAGTGCCCTGCAGGCAAGGTGGGTCTCAGGTAAAGTAGTGATTATGTAAATAGACTACAGTGTTAAGCAATGCAGGGGAACCTGACGTGATGATCAAAACAGAAGCAGAAGTAGAAGCATACCAACAGCTGGACACGTGGGTAAATGTTTCTAAATGTTGGCTACTGGAAGTAGCACTGCCATGGACATGAGTGAGTATAGATATTTTCTCTTTTCTTATACATATATTTTTATTTCTCTTTTTTAATTTCTTTTTTTAAATTTCTTTATTGGGGAATTAATGGTTTACAGTCAACAGTAAAATAAATACAATAGTTTTTACATATGTGACATTTCTGTTTTCCACATAACAATTCAGACCCTATAGTCATTTTATTCCCTGTGTTGGGGGATTAATGTTTTACATTCAACAGTAAATACAATGGTTTGTACATGCATAACATTTCTCAGGAGTATAGATCTTTTCTGATAGGTGTTTTTGTGGTTTTTGTTTGTTTGTTTGTTTTGTTTTTGTGTTCTTTGGATAGTAGCCCAGGAAAGGCACTATCAGGGAAGACTATGATTGTTAATTAATGCTTTGGATTATCTCTGAGAACAAAGCTGTAGGCTCCTAATTCCCTTGAATAACTGGGAAATTTTTCTCCGAATCTCCCCTCTTTCTCTCTCTTTTGCCACAGGGTTATCACTGGGGCTCGGTGCCTGAATTATGAATCCATCACTCCTGATGGCCATTTTTTCTTTCCATCCTAGTTTTATTTGACAGGACAGAGAGAAACCGAGAGGAGAGGAGAGATAAAGAGGGGGAGAGAAAGACACCTGTACACCTGCTTCATTGCTTGTGAAGCATCCCTCCTGCAGATGGGACTTGAACCCAGGTCTTTGTCCATGGTGCTATGTGTGCTTAACTAGGTACACCACCACCTGACCCCTCCTGAATCTTCTTTATAAACACATCTTATCTGAAATGCTATTTAGTAGAACATAGTGATTATTCAGTTATAATGCTGAAATTGGAAGAGTACAGTTAATACTTAAACTAGTACTAGGGGTTATGCAAAATGACTGTAGTAATCATTCAGTGCATATAAGCAAGCAAGGAAAACTCCTGGCGTCTTTGCAACAGTTGTCCCTCTGTAAGTATTAGAGAGTCTGGCATTCACCAGAGCAAAGAGGGCGTGGGGGACACAGAATTAGTTCTGTAGTGGAAGGTTTGCCATTTCTGTTCATTTGCAAAATCTGTCTTGGTGAATTTCATGATGATCCCTTTGTTACACTGTATCTGGACTTTGTTTGCTCTAACTAGAGTTACAACTGCAGAGGCTGAAGATAGCACAGGGCAAAAGCACTGCACATTTAATGGCCTCCAACAGACAAGCACCTTTTTATGATCTTTGGAAGTCAATTTTACTTGGCCTTCTATTTTCATTCTGCTATACTCACCTCTGGTAGCATTATAATGGGGGTGGGTTTCCCTCTTATTTCCACTTGCAAACTGACCTTTGAATGAAATTTACCCACCTCTGTGTGAAGCAGAGGCTCTTTCCCCCTTTTCTCTTGAAATGGCAGGCTTATAAAGTGCCCTTTCCTCACTTGCCTGTGATAGAAAGGATGTTGCAGAAATTGGCCTGAGCACTAACTACTCCAGGTGTTCTGTTTGATCAGCTTATTATCAAGATAAGAGAAGATGGAGATGGTATTTAGGAGTTGGAATTCTTCCATATGGTGTCCTGGAAATTCAACAATGACTCTTCTAACTCTACCCACTTAATGAACTCATTGCTTTTTTTTTTAAACCCTTTTATTTTTTGAAATATTTACTTGCTAATATATTCGCAAAAAGAATATATAAATATAAGCTTAAAAATCTGTTGTTAAAATTCGGAGGCTCTGGCCAGGCTGGCTTGCTTCACGGCGGGTAACAGAGATGCGGAGACAACGGCTGGGCAGGGAAGCTGTATTTCTTTATTCAGGAACAACGATTCACAAACTAAGACAAACTAATCACCAAACAAAACTCGGCTGTCTCTTTGCGGCGGCACAAGCACTCTTTCTTTTTTCTCTCGAACTCAGGAACCCTCCGAACTCTCTCACTCTGGAACTCTGGCGGGCTTCCTCAGGGCGGGGCCAAGCGGGCCCGCGAAATTAACAGGACTGATGCAATTCTCTTGGCGGGGGAGAACTAGAACCCAATGTAAAGCATACAACAAAAATCAACACAACGGGAGTCGGGTGGTAGTGCAGCGGGTTAAACACACGTGGTGCAAAGTGCAAGGACCCGCATAAGGATCCCAGTTCGAGCCCCCGGGTCCCCACCTGTAGGGGAGTCGCTTCACAGGCGGTGAAGCAGGTCTGCAGGTTTCTTTCTCTCCCCCTCTCTGTCTTCCCCTCCTCTCTCCATTTCTCTCTGCCCTATCCAACAATGACGACAATAATAATAACTACAATAATAAAACAACAAGGGCAACAAAAGGGAATAAATAAATATTTTAAAAAATCAACACAACATAAAAAGGTGTCTAATGGAAAGTTCATCTCTCCCAGTTCTAGTTCTTTGTATCTCTCCTTTGACTTTGGGTCAACTGAGGGACTAGTTTCTTTTTTTTTCAAAACCATAGGATAAGAGGGGTACAACTCCACACAATTCCCACCACCAGAACTCCATGTTCCTTCCTCTCCCCTGATAGCTTTCCTATTCTTTATCCCTCTGGGAGTATGGACCCAGGGTCATTGTGGGATGCAGAAGGCGGAAGGTCTGGCTTCTGTAATTGCTTCCCTGCTGAACATGGGTGTTGACAGGTTGATCCATACTCCCAGCCTGTCTCTCTTTTTCCCTAGTGGAGCAGGGTTCTGGAGAATTGGAGCTCCAGGACATATTGGTGGGGTTGTCTGTCTAGAGAAGTCTGGTTGGCATCCTGCTAGCATCTTGAACCTGGTGGCTGAAAAGAGAGTTAACATACAAAGCCAAACAAGTTGTTGATCAATCATGAACTTGAAGGCTGTGATAGTGCAGATGAAGAGTTGGGGGGGGTCCTCTATTTTGTAGATAGCTAGTAGGCATATTTTAGTTATATTCCAAAGGGCCTGTGGCTATACTAGTTTTTTTCCCCCTGAGCCTGAAATCTGATATGCAGGTGGATCCAAGTTACTGACTGGGGAGATGATGTCATGGCTGGAGAAGGACCAGAAAGCTGGATCAGGGAAGAGAGTAGCTCCCTAATATGGGAAAGGAGTATAAACATTGTTGACTGTAAACACCACCTATTTGATTTGGTCTGGGGCCTATATTCAGCTTAGGAGCCTATGTGACTGTTGCAACCCTGTAGATATGAGCTCACATTCGGTGGTCATGGGTAGGAATGTTCCAAGGTGCCCCAATATCAGGACCCATCTTCCTCAGGTGTAGCATAGCGGCTGTTGTCCAGCCTCCCTTCGGAGGTTGGAACATTCTCTACCATTGTTGGGGACTAGTTTCTTATCCAGCATCCATAAATATCTCCAGTCTATGTATAAGCATCCTTGGTTGTACTTACTTCTGTGATTTAAATGTATTAATTTATTGAAATGTTTGTGGAATGATACTTTATCTGTGAATTTAAGGTAGCCTTTGAAAAATCTACAAAAGTATCTCCTAAAGTTCAAATGTACTGACTTTCCCCCCACCTATACTTACTATTTTTCTTGTTATAACAAAGGCTGTTTTGTTGGCAGATGATCACTTGGAGAGTTTCTGGGTCAGATTTTGACATAAACTACATGCTATAGTAAGTCATTTTCTATTACCACCCTCCCACCAATATATGTCCCATTTTCCACCAAGCTGTGTTGCTGTGTGGCATATAATTCTTGAGTTATAATAAATGTGGAGGGTAGTAAGTATTGAGAACTCTCTTGTTGACCAGCTTAAATTTTTGCTTTTCTTCTCTATACTGTGTTGTTGGCCCATGGACCAGGAAACCTTGCCAGGGTTCTCATGTACCCAGTCAGTGGTTCGTTAGTTTTGGGTGTATTTGAATCATTGTGAGTAGCAAGGGTGTGTAGTTAGGGTTTTAGATTCCAACCCAGATTCACTGAACCAGAATTTTGCTAGTGTAGTGACTGGAATTTGCATTTTTTTGTCCGAGGTTTTCAGATGATTCACATGTATCTTTAAATTTGAGAGTCATTATAACAGGTTGTGGAATTCTGTGAGGACGCAAAGAATATTCTATCTCTCCTATTATTCTGGCCCTTTGCCACTAGAGCCAAATGGATCTGCAGAGGGTATCTTTAATGCTTTATTGCCTCTAGGTTTATCCTGACTTCCCTAGGCAGATGATCTCACCAAAGTGTCCTGGAACCCCACACTCCTGAGTTCTATCCCACTAGGAAGATAGAGACAGACTGGGAGTATGCATCGACCTGTTAATATCCATGCTCAGCAGGGAAGCAATTACAGAAGCCAGACCTTCAACCTTCTGGACTACCAGGAGCCATGGATCTGTAGTACCAGAATGGGGTCCCAGAAATAACTATAGGAGGGAGAGAGAGAGAGAGAGATTAGACCATTGCTCAGTTCTGACTTCTGCAGTGCTGGGGATGGACCTGGAACTTCATGCATGCAAGTTGTGTTCTCTACTGTTGAGCTATGTGATGACTTTTTCAACCCTCTACATTTTTTTTACTCTTCTGTGATTTCTCTAAAATATTCATATACATATACACATAGAACACACACACATGTTGTTTCTTCCATCTGAACTTAAATTTGTTTCTCTCTATGGTTCATTTTCTTTTTTTTTAATTTTTTTTTATTTAAGAAAGGATAAATTAACAAATCCACAGGGTAGGAGGGGTACAACTCCACACAATTCCCACCACCCAATCTCCATATCCCACCCCCTCCCCTGATAGCTTTCCCATTCTCTATCCCTCTGGGAGCATGGACCCAGGGTCATTGTGGGTTGCAGAAGGTGGAAGGTCTGGCTTCTGTAATTGCTTCCCTGGTGAACATGGGTGTTGACTGGTCAGTCCATACTCCCAGTCTGCCTCTCTCTTTCCCTATTAGGGTGGGTCTCTGGGGAAGCTGAGCTCCAGGACACATTGGTGGGGTCTTCAGTCCAGGGAAGCCTGGCCGGCATCCTGATGGCATCTGGAACCTGGTGACTGAAAAGAGAGTTAACATACAAAGCCAAACAAATTGTTGAGCAATCATGGACCCAAAGGTTGGAATAGTGGAGAGGAAGTGTTAGGGGGTACTCACTGCAAACTCTAGTGCACTTCTGCTTTCAGGTATATATTTTGCAGTAGTTTATGGATACGTGTGAACATAAGCTCTCTCTCAGAGAAACTGGTTTTGGGACTTTGTTAGAAAGTGAACCACCTGAGATGGAATTAGAGTATACTATGAAAGGAAAGGTCTCACCCGAGTAATGAAGCTGAAGGGTTGTCATTCCACACGTGAAGTCTCTGGACACAGTCTGAGCTGAAGCATGTTGAGGGGCAATAGTTGTGTTGATTAGGTTGCGATCGGCAGATGCAATATTATTTAATATGGATTTGGAGAGGCATACAGGAAAGTGGGCCCTATACAAAGGTTCCAGGACTGGGGGAAGTAGAGGCTCTATAGTGGAGATGTGAGGTTCCTGCTGTCTTAGTGTTCAGAAAGACAATGGATAGTTAGTGTTATCATCACATTATTTAGTAATTGGGTTAACTTTGAAAAGTCCTTTTGTTATGGTTTGCTTTACAGTACCCAGTATCTTGTATATAGCTGTGCTATTGGTTGCTTCTGATCTACTTGGTCTAGGCTTTTGAGAGAGTCTGCATATCAAATACACAGCCTATATATTAAAAAGACTCAGTCTGTTTTTTAAAAACTTTGAGACATACAATTGATTTTCCCCCTCTCATATTAATTGACTAGTGATTTATATGACTACATTTTACTAGGAGTGTACATAAACACCATTCCTACCACCAAAAGACTGTGACCCATCCCTCCCACCCACTCTCACCCCCCACTGGCCCAGGAAGCTGCATGACTTCTTCCCTTCCAATCTGTATTCCTTTGATTTATTTCTCTTGCCTGATTGCTATGGCAAGAACTTCCAATACTATGTTGAAGAGTAACGGTGACCGTGGACAGCCCTGTCTAGTCCCTGATCTGAGGGGGAATGCTTTCAGCTTCTGTCATTGAGTATGATGTTGGCTGTTGGTTTGCTATATATAGATTCCACTATTCCCATTTTTTGTAGAGTTTTGAACATGAATGGGTGTAGGATTTTGTCAAAGGCTTTCTCTGCATCTATTGAGATAATCATGTGGTTTTTGGCTTTGCTTTTATTGATGTGGTGGATGACATTGATTGACTTACGGATGTTGAACCAGCCTTGCATTCGTGGGATGAATTCCACTTGGTCGTGATGAACAATCTTTTTGATATGCTGCTGTATCCGGTTGGCCAAGATCTTGTTTAATATTTTGGCATCTATGTTCATCAAAGATATTGCTCTGTAGTTTTCCTTTTTTGTTCTGTCCCTATCAGCTTTTGGTATCAGGGTGATGTTGGCTTCATAGAAGGTGGAAGGGAGTATTCCTGTTTCTTCAATCTTATGGAAAAGCTTAAGAAGTATGAGTACTGTTTTTTGAAAGTTTTGTAGAATTCGTTTGTGAAGCCATCTGGTCCAGAACTTTTGTTGTTGGGGAGATTCTTAAGAACGGTTTCAATTTCTTTGTCTGATTGGTGCATTTAGATTTTGTAGTTCTACTTGGTTCCGTTTTGGAAGGGCGTATGTTTCCAGGAATTGTTACATTTCTTCTAGATTCTCTAGCTTGGTGGCGTATAGTTCTTCATAGAAGTTTCGCATGATTCTCTGGATTTCTGTGGTGTCAGTTGTGGTATCTCCTCCATCGTTTACAATTCTATTAATTTGAATCTTCTCTCTTTTTTGTTTGGTGAGTCTGGCTAGGGGGTCATCAATTTTGTCTAATCTTTCAAAGAACCAACATTTGTCTTCTTCTCTTCCAATCTGTATCTGTATCCCTTTATTTCCTTGCTCCTGCCTGATTGCTATGGCAAGAACTTCCAACACTATGTTGAAGAGTAATGGTGATAGTGGGCAGCCCTGTCTAGTACCTGATCTGAGGGGAAATACTTCCAGTTTTTCACCATTGAGTATGTTGTTGGCTGTAGGTTTACTATATATAGACTCCACTATCTTCAGGAATTTTTCATCTATTCCCATTTTTTGTAGTGTTTTGATCATAAAGGGATGTTGTATTTTGTCAAAGGCATTCTCTGCATCTATTGATATGACCATGTGGTTTTTGGTCTTGCTTTTATTTATGTGGTGGATCACATTGATTTATTTACGCATATTAAACCAACCTTCCATGCCTGGGGTTTATTACTTGGTCATGATGATCAATCTTTTTGATATACTGCTGTATCCGGTTGGCTAGAATTTTGTTCAGTATTTTCGCATCTATGTTCATCAGATATATTGGTCTGTAGTTTTCTTTTTTGGTTGTGTCCCTGTCTACTTTTGGTATCAGGGTGATGTTGGCTTCATAGAAGCTGGCAGGGAGTATTCCAGTGTTTTCAGTCTTCTGGAAGACTTTTAAAAGTAGAGGAATTAGTTCTTCTTTGAAGGTTTTGAAGAATTCAATTGTAAAACCATCTGGTCCAGGACTTTTATTTTTGGGGATATTTTTGATAACTGTTTCAATTTCATTAGCTGTGATGGGCCTGTTCATGTTATCCACTTCCTCTTTACTTAGTTTTGGAAGTTGGTAGGTATCTAGGAAATCGTCCATTTCTTCCAGGTTCTCTAGCTTGGTGGCATATAGTTATTCATAGAAGCCTCACATGATATATTGAATTTCTGCGGTGTCTGTTGTGATATCTCCTCTTTCATTTACTATCTGATTTATTTGGGTCTTCTCCCTTTTTTGTTTTGTGAGTCTGGCTAAAGGTTTGTCGATTTTGTTTACTCTTTTGAAGAACCAACATTTACTTTCCTTGATCTTTTGTATGGTTTTCCTATTACAATTTTTTCAAATTCTTTACTCACTCCTGTTATTATTTCCTTAGCTAATGTTTGGATGTTGAACTCATTATTTTGTGCTTCACCCTCTGGAGGACTTTTAGCTGGACTCTTGTCCTGGTTCGATTCTCCAATATTTCTTCTTGTTGTTTTAACCATTTTTTATATTATGTTATTAGTTCCCTTTATCATTACTTTTCAAATTACTGATCACTATTGCCTGGATTTACTTGTGTCTAAGTAAATTAATTAAAGGGTTCACAGCGGTGGAAGTTAACAGTTGTTTCAATAGTGTTTTAATCCCTGATTTGGAGCTCAGTGGTTTAAAAGCCTTTTTTTCTTCCCTGTGGGCTATGGGAGCCTGAGGGCTTTTAAACTATCAATAGGCTTCTTAGCTTAGTCACTGACTCCTGACCAAGAGATAAAGCAGGGTGTGGCAGAGATAATCCAGTGGTTATGCAAAGAGACTTTCACAGCCCCTCAGCTATGCCACCGAGGTATAGGTCTTCTCCTGAGTTTCCTGGTTAGATCTCTGTCCCCTGGTGTCCCTCCCTGTCACTGCTCCAGATTCTGAGGGCAGTAGCAATGGAGACTCAGAGTTGCACTTGGTGAATCTCTGGGGAGTCTTCTCCTCCCTTCAGCTGTCCCCTTGTTGGTGGAGCAGACTGGAGGTGGTGTCTCAGCTGATAAAATGCTGAACTGTTAGCAGTCACTTAATCTCTCCTTAGGCTCCTCTCTCCTCTCTGTCACCAGCCACACGTGTTTGTACTCATCGGTGATTTACTGGGTTCCTGTAGTCGTTCTAGTCCTGTCTTGTTTCGGTCCCAGGTGGTCTCCTTTGATATTACTAGTTGATCCGGGAGAGGAGAGAAAGTGATCTGCTGCTCGTAGCTCTGTCTCCGGAAGTAAACTTCCAATTGATTATTTTTTATTTTATTATTATTATTTTTTTTAATTAGCTAGGAGGAGGAAGAAGGGGAGAGTCTGTAGAGGAGGTAGGAGTAACGAGACAAGTTCCTCTCACAATAGATAAGATGCCCCCTACCCTAGCAATGAAAGATACCCTAAGAGTTAATTCTGGTCAACCCAAAGGAGGGGGAGGAAGAGATATGCCTTTATATAATATTAATAATAAGATAGATCAGGGGAAAAAAACCCTGTCCCAGATTGCCTCAAGCCTCCTGACCATAGGCAGCTGATTGTTAAGAAAGAAAATAAAAAACCACCTCAGGACTAGACAAGAATAGGAGGAATAGACAGTTACGCAAATCTACTATCCAATGTATATTCTAGGGGTAGCTAAAAGAGAATGGGAAGTTGAGCAGAGATACACGCAGAGAGAGTCCACTCTGAGTCAGATTTCTTCCCCAAAATAATTTCCAAATGTGTATCAGTAAATTCAGAAAACTGAAGGAGGAAGGAAGAAAGGATGACAAGAATGAGAAAAAGAAGAAAAAAGAAAGAGAAAAAAAATAAAAGAAAAAGAAAAGAACAGTAATAAAAGAGCAGTGAAAGGAGAGTTTTTTATTTATTTTTTATTATTTAATTAACTATGTGGGGGGGAGGGAGAGAATGGGTAGGGTCGGTAGGAAAATGAGACAAATTATTTTAGCAGTGAATAAGACACCTGGTCCCCTAGCAATGGAGAATACACTGAGTTAATTCTGGTCAACCTGAAGGAGAGGGGGAAAGGGGTACACGTTTATCTTGTATTGATAATAAAATAGAACAGAGTGAAAAACCTGTCCTGAAGCTTGGATGGCTCCAGATTGCCTCAGGCCCCCTGAGCAGAGGCAGCTGGTTGGCTACTTAGAAAGAAAAAAGGCCAAAGGTTTCAGAAGGGGATAGAATTAGAATGAATGACACCCCCTGGTGGGACAGGAATCTTGGTAAAGAAAGAGGCTCAGCAGGGGAGCCTGCTAGGAGCAGATCTCTGGTCCCCAGGGACTGGTTATGGGGTTGAGGGGGGAAGGGGTGCGCTTCGGGAATAATAATTTAAAAGAAAAAATTTTCTCCCTTTCTTTTTACTCTATTTTCCAGCCCAAATTAAGTTATAGTCACCTCCTTGGTGTCACCGCTAGGACCCCTTATTGACTGGCCTACTAAAGGCAGAAAATCCTACCATTTCCAGTTGATGTGGTCGGAGCTCAAGCCACTAGCAGCTTCTCAGTCCGCCATCTTCCGGAAACTCCTCTATGGTTCATTTTCTTATTCTCTCTGCAAGATTTTGTCGGCAATAAATTGAGCTTTTGCATGGATGGTGGATAAATTACCATATCTTATTTTTTAACCTGCTGCGCTACCGCCTGACTCCCTATTTTATTTTATTTTTTTGCCTCCAGAGTTATTGCTAGGGCTCAGTGCCTGCACCATGAATCCACTGCTCCTGGAGGAAATTACCATATCTTGACCACTCATGTTGAGTGAGATAAGGCAGAAAGAAAGAACAACATCAAATGTTCTCACTCATAGATGGAACTTATGAATTAAGAGGAGTAAGGAAAAACACAAGATGAGATTTGGAGTGGGTATAATGTATTGCACCAAAGCAAAGAACTCTTGGGAAGAAGGGGAAGGGATAAAATGGAGAAGTTGGGGGTTCTGGTGTTTGATGGAGAGAAAGGACCTAGGTTGGGGGAGCAAGTGTCTTGCTGATACTTATCATGGGGAGATGAGAGGTTGTACCTATATGTCAATAACTGTGCTGTAAACCATTAACTCCATAATAAGGTGTAAAAATAAATAATAGAAATGAGAGGGAGAGAGAGAGTGTGTGTATGTGTGTGTGTGAGAGAGAGAGACATAAAAATTGCCTGGAACACATCAGTCTATAGTGAAAACCTCTGCATTTCATTAAATGTATATTATCACAATAGGAGGACAGTACTGAAAGAGAAAGAATGATAGCTGGACAGTGGGATATGCTGGCACTGAAACAAATTTCTTAGCATGTAGCACAAAGAAATAGAGAAGATGAACATGAGATTAAAAGAGAGAACAGATTCAGAAGTAGTAATATTTGACTAGTAAGAGTTTTAGGAGAAAACCCAATCTTTGGGAGTAAGAAATGGACTGCATAGTCTCTAAAATTAATCAAGGAAAATTTCCAGACAGGTGGAAATAACCAACTGAACAAGATAAATATCTATTTAAATATACATTAAGCGACTTTGCGCTTAAAGGTAAGAAGAACAAAACTTATGTGAACATAATTATGTATCAGACGTGACACTGGACACTATGTAATATGAACCCTGCCTTTGTTCAGCACAAACTTTGCAACATTTCTAGTGTGTCATGCTTTATGCTGGGTGTTAAGCATTTGTCCAACGCTTGACGTCTCGTCACCCAATCTGGTCCCCTACGCCTACACTGAACTTCTCTGTTCCAGTCTCTTGGAAACAGAGCTGGCAGTCAGCTGAGGTAAAGAACAAACACCTCATCACAGACCCCTGCAAGTGTCAACCCGGCTTTGACCTGGCACGTTATGATCGGGCCCTCCTCAATCGCTATCAAACAGGCCATGGCCGGTGCGCCGCTATGTTCCATCGCTGGGGAGCCAGAGACGACCTGAACTGCCCCTGCGGCTCCAGACAGACTATGACCCACATAGTCAACGACTGCCACCTCTCCAGATTCAAAGGAGGTCTCGAAACTTTACATCAGGCTCAACCTGACGCTGTTGACTGGCTACAGAAGAAGGGCAAACGCTAGAAGAAGAAGAAGAAGGATTTAAAATATATGAGAAATGGACTCTGGCTTACAGAAACTCCTTGTCTGGAAGAAGTAACAGACACATCAGTTGCAGCTATTCCCTGCAACTACATGCCAAAAATAACACACACACACACACACACACACACACACACACACACACACACATAAAGGAGGAAGCAACCTGGCTACTGGAGAAAAACATTAACATGTCCTACCTACCCAATGAGAGTAAGAAATATAAAAGGGAAAAATAATGCAAAGCATTTTTTCTTTTCAGAACACAGTTATTAAAATTGCTTTAGTCATAAAGCATGGGTGTGGAAGATTGGCAGCAGGTAAAACCTAGGTGTGAGGTGTGTTAGCTGTAGTCTTTTTAAAAAATCAAATCTAACAACAGGTCATTGCAGTGGTAGGCAGAGACCCAAATGTTTTTTTTTTTTTTTTTTTGGAGAGCCTTAAATCAAGATCAATTCATAGTACCACAGATTAAGTAGATAAATATAACTACCTCTTTGTTTCAGTTATATCTACTAGGGGAAGAAAAAAAAAGAAAGCCAAAATATTTATGTAGAATTTACAGGGAAGAGTATATTGTTCCTTAATAGAGGTTTTCCTTGCTGTCCCAAACTAGAACATTTCTATTTGGTATGATTTAATGAAGTGTAAATGCCAAACAACACATATGTCAGTATAGACAGTTCTTTGGAACAAAATTGTGAATTTTATCTTTCAGTGTGACTTTATTATTGTTTTGAAGGGGTGGGGTGGGCTTCCAGTAAAGGCCCGACAAATCCTAAAAGGGCTGTGACACTCAGCATGACTTTCTGTTTCAGAGCAAATTTCCCTCCCCACAACTCCACATCTTGGAATCTCCTACCCCTGGATCCTTGCACATGGAGATTGTGTGTGTGTGTGTGTGTGTGTGTGTGTGTGTGTGTGTGTGTGTGTTATATCAGGTGTGCCATTGCCTGACCCCAGATAATTTTTTGGCCTATTTTGGAGTTTCTGCTATTAATGATTGAATACAAATGCTACACTTCTACTAGACACTTGTATTCTGATGATAAACCCATAAAGGAGTGCTCTTACATGAGTGAAGGAATTGTTTTGTCGAAAAATATTTTCTTGTTAGTACCCCTCAATAGATTCATGTTGATTATGAAAGATTGCGCACAAAGGTGTTGCTTTTAGATCCATACATCTTTGGGTTGAGTACAGTGTTCTGTCACTTTCTGGTTGTGAAACTGTGCAGCACAGAATGAACCTAGGACCTTGCACATACGTAATACCAAGGAGAGGCACTCCCTGGTCTATTTTTTCTTATTCTACATAAAGAGAGGAAGGGCGTTTTAAGAGGTGGTGAGCATAGAGAGAAAGACGGAGAGACACTGAAGGATGGCTCTACCATCCATAGTTTCCTTTGGTGCTGTCCGTGGTGCTCACACGTCATGCCAGCAGTGAAACCAAGGGTTTCATACATAAAAAAATGTTTTTATTTATTTTTTTAATCCCTAAGTTACACTTCTGACCTGGGTATGACAATTCCGACAGCTCACTCAAGTGATGCTCTCAATTTTCTCATCCATTCAAGAGTCACTTGAAAGTCCTGAAATCGATCACTTTATATAGATTGGAGCCTATGGAGAGTATGCTAGTACTCTGTCTCCAGTTGGTTTCCCTCATATCGTACCACTGTCTTTCGCTGAGTGTACGGTGCCAACCCCACCTCTTATCCATGGTATATAGTTTAGGCTGTTTTAATATCCACATACAATAATTTCCCTTGTTTAGTATTTTTGGGTTTGATTTCTAAGCCTCTGTCTCCTCCACTACGCATTTTTATATGTCCACGCCCAGCTATCATTTTGTATTAATTTTGTGCATTACTTCAAATGCATTTTAGATGTGAGCTCCTACAGTACTTTCAGAAAGCCAAGTAGGTTTCAGTGGTCAGTTTCACTATTTAGCACCACATTCTTGAGGAAGTCATGAGGTAGTATATGCTGCACGGGCCTTAGTACATTTTTGTTACTATGTCATCCGTTTCGATGAAGGCTGGAAACACCTAATAAGTAGACGGGGTTGGCCATGGGAGGGTTGGGTCAGAAAGGATGATAGTTCTTCTGATAGTCTGGCATGTCCTTCAAGCCACTTTACAAGGCTGTTTTAATTACTTTGGCAACTCTCTTTGGAACCTTCTCCAAGTTCCTTGCATGAAAAAGTCTTCTCATCAGCACAATGAAAATGATCAATGATTGTAATGTTATAGACCTCCAGTTTTCTGCTGGGCACAATGTATGGCAGACTTGAACATTTTTAATAGTCTGAGATTTCAAGCTGATTCTCTGGTTGCCATTTGAAACAGTTTAGACCTCTTGAAACACTGAATAAGCTCTTCAGGTCAATATAGTACATTCATATTGTGGCGACTGTATAAATCAAATTGGATTAAAGAATCTTTTACAGAGAATTAAAAGAAACTTCTTGTGAGAAAATTGTACATTATTGACTGGCACTGGGAAATGGGTATTAAGAAATTAGACATCGGGATTTGGGCGGTAGCGTGGTAGGTTAAGCACACATGGCACAAAGCACAAGGACCGGTGTAAGGATCTTGGTTCAAGCCCCCAGCTCCCCACCTGCAGGGGAGTCACTTCACAGGCGGTGAAGCAGGTCTGCAGGTGTCTACAATAATAACTACAACAACAATAAAAAAACAAGGGTAACAAAAGGGAATAATATATATATATATATGAAATAACCCTGATGGCAAAGAAGGAAGAAAGGCTTGAAGGAACCTAATAGCTTCCCATTCATGTCCATGCAGAGCTGCACCACCCTGTAAAGAAACCCAAACTGTCCCCACGGAGAGACCACATGGAGGGCTGAGCATCAGAGCACATGCCCATGGTTTTCCCTCTAAGAAAAATCCAAACGCGTTCATGATTTTTCCACTCAGTTATGATTTTAACGAAGTCAGACCAACTTTTAAAGATTTGTGACAGGATGAAATGGGGATGGGCAGTAGTTTATTGCAGTGGCAGGAAAAGGCCAGCTGACAGAAAACTGGGCATCTGGTTACTCTGTGGTGACTCGGGAGGATGGTTTTGTGGAGGGTGTGGTGTTCTGACACCTGTCGTGAGGAGATATTGAACTTTAACTCATGTGACAACAAGAATCCTGTCAATGAACAGTTCCTCAGTAAACAATCTTTAAGAAAAAAGAAGAGCGAACAGGTAAGCTGGGTCACTCTGCCGTAGGAAGCTGTTTAGGGGCAAGAATGGGACAGCGGCCTGTGCCATTAAGGAGAACTTTGCAGAATCTTCTTACTTATACTGTTATGTATCATTAACTGTACTGTAAATCAAACACATAATAATACAGATGAGAAAGCTCACGAGAACATCCAAATTCAGAATAGCTGCAGAGCCATATAGCAATATAGTTCCTGTTGTTTTGCATGTATTTATTTATTTATTCCCTTTTGTTGCCCTTGTTGTTTTATTGTTGTAGTTATTATTGTTGTCGTCATCGTTGGATAGGACATAGAGAAATGGAGAGAGGAGGGGAAGACAGAGAGGGGGAGAGAAAGACAGACACCTGCAGACCTGCTTCACCGCCTGTGAAGTGACCCCCCTGCAGGTGGGGAGCTGGGGGCTCGAACCGGGATCTTTATGCCGGTCCTTGCACTTTACACTATGTGCGCTTAACCCACTGTGCTACTGCCCGACTCCCTGTTTTGCATTTCTTTGTTGGTCAGAATTTATACTGTGTCAAATTTATCTCCTGTGTGAGGATTAAAAAAAAAAACTCCAAACAAAACAAAAAAGCTAGCTTACAAGAGCCTGAATCAAATCTACTTGAAAGCATTTTCTCCCTTCCAATTCTTCTCCTGAACTGACTCTCTCTCTCTCAATACACTTTCAATCTCAGCATTACCAAATGCATGGTTCTAGGAAAGGATAATTGGGAATAAGACTGGGGGGAATTTGTGCTCTCAGAGTCTGCCAGAGGCATTTATGCTCCTTCCACAACTCGAGTTGGAAGGAAGCAGTGAGGCCAACAGTTCCCAGCCCACACTGAGCCATGTAAAACTATGGCCAATAAGGAGCAAAAGCATTGAGGTGAGTGGAGAAGGGCTTTGTTTCGGGAATCTTAGTGTTCTCATTGTCCTTCGTGAGAGAACATGAGTCCATTTCAGCAACGCAGACATGGCAGATGACTAGTGCATGTCGGAACTAAAGATCAGTAACCAACACTGTATGTTATGATTTTATGCCCCAGGTACATAAGATGGTAAATATCAGACTCACCTAACTTTTGACTAGTCAATGCCATTTTTTCCACTTGTAATATTAGTCTGTCTTGTAGACTCGAAAAATAGGAACGATTTAATTCCTTTGGTGATGAATGCAATCAATGTCTATTAAGGATGTACTTACTATGTGTTAGGCTGTTTTGAATTAAACATATGAAACTGCTTTTGTAATAGTCCAAAAGGAAATGAATTTCCTTATCTTCTTTTTTTTAAATTAATTAATTAATTAATTTATTTTGTTGCCCTTGTTTTTGTTGTTGTAGTTATTATTGATGTCATTGTTGTTGGATAGGACAGAGAGAAATGGAGAGAGGAGGGGAAGACAGAGAGGGGGAGAGAAAGACAGACACCTGCAAACCTGCTTCACCGCCTGCGAAGCGACTCCCCTGCAGGTGGGGAGCCGGGGGCTCGAACCGGGATCCATATGCTGGTCCTTGTGCTTAGCGCCACCTGCGCTTAACCCGCTGCGCTACCGCCCGACTCCCTTTCCTTATCTTCTTAACACAAGGCTTTAGCATAGTAAACATTCCTCTAACATCCCATTTTATTGTCGTTTTCTCTCATATTATGAATGTCTAGTGCATGTGCAGTTTTACTTCTCCAACGCTTATTTTTCATTTTTTTATTTGAGATATATATATATATATATATATATATATATATATATATATATATATATATATAGAGAGAGAGAGAGAGAGAGAGAGAACAATAACATTAGAGCTTCCACAGGCTCCATTGCATTTCAGTTTGACTGCAGGACTTGAACCTGAGCTGTTGATATGATGATGAACACTCTCCCCCACCCCCGTGAGCTATATTCTGGCACAGTGCCGAGTATTTTAATTTCATGTTTTCAAACAAAATTAATTAGTCATGATTTTTACATCTGTTAATTCTTTGAATTTAAGACTACAGTTTGTTGATTTTTTTTCCAAATTCTTTTATTGGGGGTGAGGGATAATGACTTATAGGACAGTTGTTGACACCAGTGCACTTAGCTTTCTGTGACAGGTATCTGCACACCACTCAACCTAAATCTCTCTTCGCATCATGTCTTGGGTACCTGATACCCTCACCCTTACCAATTGCCCCTAGTCCAGAGTCCTTTGCTTTGCTACAATACACCTCACCTAGTCCAAGTTTCAGCTCGTGCTTTACCTTTTCTTGTCTTGCTTCTCAAGCACCACCCATGAGTGAGATCATCTTGGACTTACTCTTCTCCTTCAGGAATCTCAACCATAATGCCTTCAAGTTCCATCCAAGACATGGAAAAGGAAATTTCATAATTTCTTACAGCTTGATGTTTTCTTTACTCCTTACCTCTGGATTCCTTTTTATATTCAAGCATAGCTTTTCGTATTCTTTTCAAATCATTTTATTGGGAGAATAGTGGTTTCCAGTACAGGTTGTTGACACATGAATATAACTTCTCATCTCTCTGTGATAGGTATGTGTACCTCTCTTTCTCTGCCATCATGTATGGGTTTCACAGTGTCTTCTACCCTCCTCCGCTCCCCAACCCTGTCCCTTCCTCACCAGAGTTCTTTGCTTTAGTGCATTAGTATTTCGTTTTTCTTTTTGGCATGGGTGAAGTTTAGCTGAAAAAAAGTTTTTTTTTTCTTAGTCTCAGTGGTATTGAAATGTTTTCTGTTTCAAACAATTGCTTGGTGCTGTAGTACAAAGTACTAGGTTAAGGAGCTGTTTCCTGTCAGTATTTTGGAGAATTTTATTATCTCTGGCATTTGTCCAGTAATGTGCTGGTAAATGTTTTCTAGAGGTCAGAGAATGAATCCTAATTTGTAGTGTTGTCTATTTCTGTTGCACTAATATTTCCACTGTGGCTGATTTCAAACTACTGGCATTTTAATGACTTGCTCACAGATTCCTAAAATCTAACAATCAGCTCTTGTGATCTGCTATATTATATCACACCATTTGCTCTAGCTAAGGAGAATCTCTATCAGTATGATTCTCCTTCTATTTCAGGTAATACCCTTATATTTGGCAGCATTGTATAGTTGATTAATTTACTGTTGATACCCTGTGGTCGTAGAATGACGTTTTGGTGGGATTTGCCTTTATCCTGCTTGGGACTTGGTGTACCTTTTCATCTAAGGATATGTTTTGCTTTTTTTTTTTTCCTCTCTTCAAAAATCTTGACATAATGAAAATAACCATGACCATTACTTATTCTCTCTAGTCTCTCCCTCTGGAGTTGTAGTTGTAATCTGGAAGATTTTTTTTTTTGTTTACATAGTCTCTGTACTGCCCTTATGTGTTTCACCTTGGAATATTCTTCAGTTTATTTGTTTAAATTTACTGATTCTCTCCTTAATCTATAAAATTAATTATTTTTTATTTATTATTGAACAGAGACAGAGAGAAACTGAGAGGGAAGGGGGAGATAGAGAGGGAGAGAGAGAGACACCGGCAGCCCTGCTTCACCACTTGTGAAGCTTTCCCCCTGCAGATGGGGGCCAGGGGCTTGAACCTGGGTCCTTATGTACTGTAATGTGTGCACTTAACCAAGTGCGATACCACCTGGTCCCAATCTATAATTAATGTACATTTTACAGCATCTGCTAAATTTTCATTCCAATTATACTTTCACGTAAGCTCATTTTACATATTTTACTGATTTTGTTTTCATTTATCAGAACACCATTCAGTATGGCACATGGTGGTGTCAGGGATTGAACCTGGGACCTCTTACAAGTCCTATAGACATATGCTTCACTACTTTTCGAGCCCCCTATTAAATCTTATAAAGATATGTCTACATTTCCTTCACAAATTTCTCTTATGGTGTCTTGAGATGACTAAGTATTTAATTATACACGCTTTGAAGTCAGTTGCAGATTGCTTGGTAGATTATCTTTGTTCCTCTTGTATAAAGTCTTTTATAGTATGAAGATGTCATCTTTAAAAAACAAATTAGTGCTTTGTTTATTTGAGAGAGAGAGAGAGAGAGACCAGAGTTTTGCTCACCTCTGGCATGTGCTGGTGCTAGGACTGAGTCTAGTCTTCTAAATCTCAGGCATAAAAGTGTGGTGCACTACCATTGTGGTGTCTCCTTGGCTAAAGATTTATCTTATTTATTTTATATGCGACAACCTCACATGAGAGAGAGAGACCGAGCCACGGCACTGCTCAGCTCAGGCACAGGGAGTGAGGACTGAATCTGCGTCTTGAGGAGCCTCAGGCCTAAAGGTCTGGTCACTGCTCCTGCACATTCTTCCCCTTCACACTGTTTTAAATATTTATAATAAAAAAATGAAGTCATATTGAATTGTAACACTACATAGGTTTCAGGTGTTTATCTCTAAGATCAATATTTCTATAAAATATATTATCAAACTGGTGAAGGAAGGGCCCCTATAGTGAAGCTGAAAGTCTACCCTTCCTCTCCACTCAGAGCTTTTACATTGGCAAAATACTCCAAATTCAGCCAAATTCTAATTTGGTTTTTCCCTGTTTTTTCTTCCTTCTCAACTTCTTTTGATGAGTAGGATCATCCCATACTTGTCTTTCTCTTTCTTTCTTTCTTTTATTTTATTTTATTTATTTATTCCCTTTTGTTGCCCTTTTTTTTTTTATTGTTGTAGTTATTATTGTTGTTGTCGTTGTTGGATAGGACAGAGAGAAATGGAGAGAGGAAGGGAAGACAGAGAGGAGGAGAGAAAGATAGACACCTGCAGACCTGCTTCACCGCCTGTGAAGCGACTCCCTTGCAGGTGGGGAGACGGGGTTCGAACCGGGATCCTTATGCCGGTCCTTGTGCTTTGCACCACCTGCGCTTAACCCGCTGCGCTAAAGCCCGACTCCCTGTCTTTCTCTTTCTGACTTAGCTCACTTAACATAATTCCTTCTAGCTCCATCCATGATGGGTCAGAGAAGGTGGGTTCATTGTTCTTAATAGCTGGGTATCATTCCATTGTGTATATGTCCCACAGTTTTCTGCCATTCATCTGTTGCTTTTGGGCACCTGGGTTGCTTCTAGGTTTTGGCTATTACAAATTGTGTTGCTATGAATATAAGTGTACATTATATTTTCTTTTTTTTAAATTTGTAGTGTTTGTCAATTTCTGTTGCACTAATATTTCCACTATGCTGATTCTTAAACTACTAGCATTTTAAAATGCTTCCAAGTGAGAATGTTCTATTCTCTGAAGGGAGGTTGGGCAACATACTCTACTATTCAAGGAAGCTGGGTCCTGAAATCACTGCAGCCTGGAATGTTCCTAGCTATGACCACAGAATGTGAGCTCAGACCTACAGGAATGCAGAGGTCACACAGGCTCCTGGGCTGAATATGGGCCCCAGAGCAAATCAATGGGCTTTACAGTTAACAATATTTATATACTTTCCTTATATTTGGGAGCTACTCTCTTTTCTGATCCAGCTTTCTAGTCCTTTTTCCAACTATGATACAATCTCCCCAGATAATAACCTAGGTCCACATGTATATCAGATGTCAGGCACAGTCAAAACTAGTAAAGTCATGGGCCCTTTGGAATATAACTAAAATAGATCTACTAGCT
>NC_080182.1:40111859-40239359 GCF_950295315.1 Erinaceus europaeus | reverse complement strand
TCTTCACTTACCTGCTAGTCCAGAAGAGGGTGTGTGTCTGAGGAAGCCGCAGAAGACTGGTCCCTCACCTTCAGTATCCTGACACTGATCCATTTATGCAATGAACTCAAGTCTTTGAAAATCTATGGCTGGGATCTTTCGGCGCTTGGGCTGCTGCAACTGGAAGTGTGTGATGGGTCCCAGCCTTTATTTTTTTTCCTCCAGGGTTATTTATTTATTTATTTATTGCTTCCAGGGTTATTCCTTTCCTTCCTTCCTTCCTTCCTTCCTTCCTTCCTTCCTTCCTTCCTTCCTTCCTTCCTTCTTCCTTCCTTCCTCCTTCCTTCCTTCCTTCCTTCCTTCCTTCCTTCCTTCCTTCCTTCTTCCTTCCTTCCTTCCTTCCTTCCTTCCTTTCCTTCCTTCTTTCCTTTCCTTTCCTTTCCTTGCTTCCTTCCTTCCCTCCTTTCTTTCTTTCTCTCTTTCTTCCTTTATTCCTTCCTTTCTCCTTCCTTCTTATTTATTTATTTATTTATTTATGAGACAAATAGGAGGAGAGAGAAAGAACCAGACATCACTCTGGCACATGTGCTGCCGGGGATCGAACTCAGGACCTCATGCTTGAGAGTCCAAAGCTTTATCACTGAACCACCTTCCGGACCACTTACTGTCTTTCTTAGCCTGCGTTCCTCCAAGGCCAGCTGTGTGGTTTAAGAGGAAGAAAAGATTTTTCCTTGTAATGATCATCCTTGAGAATCCTTTGTGTGACCTTTAATTTGAAGCTACGTGTTTTGCTGCCTATATCAAACAAAGGAGATTGAGGAGAGTATTTTTACTTTTTTAAAGCATATATGGTATATAGTGAAACATTGTGGAGGCTGTTAGCTCCTCTGATATAAGGGATGGTCTTACTTGAATTTGGTATACAGCAGGAGTGAGAGAATGAACCCTAAATGAGAGTGCGCAATCTGAGTTATTAAGAAGAAAGGAAAATTGAAGCAATTAAAAGCATTGGAATACTATGTCACCTCATAATGGCAATAGGGAATATGAGAAAAAAATCCCACATTCTAACTTTGCATAAGTCAATCTATCACAAGAACTGTGAGATGGAAAGTGAACATTTCCAAACTCTGGAATACCCTAATGGTAGATATTTTTAGTACCTCATGGTCCTTTTAAAGGGTGAGTTGAGATGATTGTGATCAGAGCTGTGATGATGGTGTCTAGCCAACCTAGTGAGAAACTCTTAAGGGGAATGACTTCAAGGTGGCACCTCTACTTAGATGATCTGTTGGGTCTTTCTGGTTTCTGATAACAGACAAAAGCTGAGAGAAGGACCTATTCTGTAGCAGTACTGTTGCTGTTTCTGATTTAGATGGGCATCCCCCCGCCCCTGAAAGCCTCTAAATACCAGCTTGTGATAATATTTGAAGGGACAAGAAAGAAAATAGCTTTCTTTGTTTTAGGGAGTAGGTGGATATCAAATGGCGAAATCTTAAGAAAGATGATAAAGATAATCAGATTTAGGGACTAATCAGGATATTAATGGATATCCTGGGAGACATATGGAAGATTGGTTGTGCAGTGAATTTTTTTTTTTTTTTTGTCTCCAGGTTTACTGCTGGGGCTTGGTGCTTGCACCATGAATCTACTGCTCCTAGGGGCTACTTTTTCCCTTTTGTTGCTTTTGTTGTTTAATCATTATTATTGTCATTGTCACTGTTGTCGGATAGGAGAGAGATCCAGAGAGGAGGGGAAGACAGAGGTGGGGAGAGAAAGATAGACACCTGCAGACCTGCTTCACCGCCTGTGCAGCGACCCTTCTGCAAGTGGGGAACCTGGGGGGTCGAACCAGGATAGTTATGCTGATCCTTGTGCTTCGCGCCATGTGTGCTTAACCCGCTGCGCTACCGCCCAGCCCCCAGAAGACTGGTTGTAACCACTAAAGAGAGCTGAGCCAACACTAGTTTTCTGACCTTTTTAACATTATTTTTATTCCTTAAGTGTTCTGGCCAGATTATATATATATATATTACTGATAGCGAAAGCATGAAGATGTTCCCTTAGGCAATCAGCTTATCAATTTTTAGTACAGAACTAGGAATTATTTTACAAATATTGACCGGATATCAGCTTTGTTAAGTTACATTTACAAAGAAGTGAAATACATAAACTTTTGGTGTAGTGGCACAGGGACTTTGGGGCCAGGCACAATATATATAAACCCACCTGTATTCCTAAAGTCATACAGTACTGGTAATCAATGTTAAGTCAATTTAAGACTTTTTAATTTTTTTTTATTTTCAATACAATTTTATTGAGAAATACATTTTGAATACTGAATTTTAGAAATTGAAGCCACTGGGATGACAATATAGCTCAACCAGGGTGTGCCTACTTCATCATGCATACAACCCAGGTTCAAACCTAGCCCCAATCACACTAGGGGAAACCTAGGTGCTCTCACATTCTGTTTCTACTTGAAATAATTTCCCAGCAATAACAAAAACCGAAGTCTCTAACATTTTTGCCTTTATCTCCGATTAGAAGAAACAAAAACAATTTTAATAATAATATGGCCTCATGCTAGTTCATTTTGGCTCCATGGGATATGAAACACAAGCTTACTGAACATCTGGAAATCAGTACAATCAGCAACTTAAGATAAATGCATACATATGATGTTCATACAGTATTTTTCTTTTTTTTATATACTTTATTTTATTATTATTATTTTTTTATTTAAGAAAGGATTAATTAACAAAACCATAGGGTAGGAGGGGTACAACTCCACACGATTCCCACCACCCAATCTCCATATCCCACCCCCTCCCCTGATAGCTTTCCCATTCTGTTGTATGCTTTACATTGGGTTCTAGTTCTCCCCCGCCAAGAGAATTGGATCAGTTCAGTTAGTTTCGTGGGCCCGCTTGGCCCCGCCCCTAGGGACCCCGAGAGAGGGTTCCAAAGTGGCAGAGTTTCAGAGTTCCAGAGTTGGAGAGTTCCTGAGTTGGAGAGTAAGAGAGAGTGCTTGCGCCGCCGCAAAGAGACAGCAGACTTCTGCTTGGTGATTAGTTTGTTTTAGTTTATGAATCATTGTTCCTGAATAAAGAAATACAGCTTCCCGGCCCAGCCGTATGTCTCTGGTCGTCTCTGTTACCCGCCCGTGATGCTAGCCCGGCCGGCAAGAGCCTACGAATTTTAACAACAAATGGCGCCCATGTGGACCTGACCTGCGCATCTCTCAGATAAGTAAAGACAATTTGGCTACTTATGCACTATGGTCTTCTCTTCTGCTTGTGAAGAGATCTCCAAAGGCCTCTGCTCTTTCTTCACGAGACTGTTTTGCTGTTTCTGGAACATTTATCTCTGGAGCACTCTGTGGTTTCCACTCGCTCCGGCAAACTCAGAACAGCCAGCGGGAAGAGCCAGCAAGAGGGAGGCGAGGCGCGGAGCTGCTGTTTCCACCTGGTTAAACAGCCAGCCAGCCGGCTGCGCCCAGACAACCCCACGCACTGCGCCCGCAGCCCCGCAGCCCGCAGGAGGCTGACGTCAGCACACAAGAGCCCCAAGAGCCCGACGCCAGCACGCAGGAGGCTGACGCCAGCACACAAGAGCCCGATGCCAGCACGCAGGAGCCCGATGCCAGCATGCTGGAGCCCAATGCCAACACGCTGGAGCCCAATTCCACCACGCAGGAGCCCGATGCCAGCACGCAGGCCAGCCCACAGGAGCCGGCTCTCCACCGCGTGGTGCAGGGCACTGGACGCGTGATCCCTCCACGCTGCTCGGCCACTGCGAGCAGGGCAGCAGACATGGCAGGGCCATGGGGCAGTGCCGTGGCGGCCTATCATGGCCGCCACCCCTGGGCACCTAGGCCCATGCCTTCTACAAAACTGGCCCGCCTGCCCTCTTGCTATGAATTCTGGAATGATCCCGGACCTCCCGGAACCCTGGGCTCCCTGCCAAAACTGGGCACACGAGATCTCCAGCCGCCGGTTGGTCTGAAGGCAGACAAGCTAGAGTACACAGAGATTTGTGCAGAGATCGCAACCTACAATTCCTAGAAGTGAAGCTGCGCGGGAAGCCACCTCCAGATGGTGAACCCCCCCCCCCAACAACTAAGACAGTACAGATTTAAATTTGTTGTTTAAAATGACATGTCTTCGTAACAAAGGTTTCTCTCCTTGTGTATTAATGACCATGTTTATGTGTATGTTTAAAGTTTGGTAAACAATAACTTTAAGGCTAAATTCTTACTAGACAAAGTTAAATGAAAAAGGTTTTCAACGTAATTCTCATAAAGATAAAATTAACTTACATTTAAAGTCTAAGGTAAAAATTAGTTAACAATCAATATATTTTAACTAAGTTGGTCTAAACAAAAGGTTAAATAGACTTGTTGATGTGTAAAACTCTCCATTACCTTCTCTATTAGAAATGGTAGATCGCACAATGGCTATGCTAATTATTCTCATGCCTGAGGTTTCCTTTCCTGACTCCATCTTGAATGGGTGTAACAAAAGGTTAAAAGACGTTGTTGATATGTAAAAGTCTCAAATTCCTTCTCTATTAGAAATATGCTAATAACAAGTTTTGTTTCATAGTAAGTAAATTGCAGCCAGCTGCCTTTGGGACTCTATGCCATTCCCCGCCCCCATGCAAATGCCCGTTGAGGCAAGTAGCCCCCATGCAAATGCCCCCATGCAAATGCCCCCATGCAAATGCCCATCGGGCAAGTAGCCCAAGAGACAAGAAATGTTTTTTTTAAGCTGATAAAGTTTAGCCCACAGAGGCAGATATGGCCCCCTCAGGCATTCCCTTGGCAACACACTGGTTCTTGTTACTTGCTTGCATGTTTCTCCATGTTTGTGCCAGTTTCTTTTTATAAAAATGCCTGTACGATATAGGTTTCTGTTCACCCCACACCCTTGATACTGTAAACATTTAGTTAAAAGAAAAGGGGGAATTGTTGTATGCTTTACATTGGGTTCTAGTTCTCCCCCGCCAAGAGAATTGGATCAGTCCAGTTAGTTTCGCGGACCCGCTTGGCCCCGCCCCTAGGAACCCCGAGAGAGGGTTCCAAAGTGGCAGAGTTTCAGAGTTCCAGAGTTGGAGAGTAAGAGAGAGTGCTTGCGCCACCGCAAAGAGACAGCAGACTTCTGCTTGGTGATTAGTTTGTTTTAGTTTATGAATCGTTGTTCCTGAATAAAGAAATACAGCTTCCCGGCCCAGCCGTATGTCTCTGGTCGTCTCTGTTACCCGCCCGTGATGCTAGCCCGGCCGGCAAGAGCCTACGAATTTTAACAACACCATTCTCTATCTGTCTGGGAGCATGGACCCAGGATCATTGTGGGTTGCAGAAGGTAGAAGGTCTGGCTTCTGTAATTGCTTCCCCGCTGAACATGGGCGTTGACTGGTCAGTTCATACTCCCAGTCTGCCTCTCTCTTTCCCTAGGAGGGTGGGTCTCTGGGGAAGCGGAGCTCCAGGACACATTGGTGGGGTCTTCAATCCAGGGAAGCCTGGTCAGCATCCTGATGGCATCTGGAACCTGGTGACTGAAAAGAGAGTTAACATACAAAGCCAAAAAAATTGTTGAGCAATCATGGACCCAAAGCTTGGAATAGTGGAGAGGAAGTGTTACGAAGGTACTCACTGCAAACTCTAGTGTACTTCTGCTTTCAGGTATATATTTTGCAGTAGTTTATGGATACGTGTGAACATATGCTCTCTCTCACAGAAACTGGTGTATATCTAGGTTTTGGGACTTTGTTAGAAAGTGAACCACCTGAGATGAAATTAGAGTGTACTATAAAAGGAAAGGTCTCACCCGAGTAATGAAGCTGAAGGGTTGTCATTCCACACGCGAAGTCTCTGGACACAATCTGAGGTCTTGAAGCATGTTGAGGTGGCAATCGTTGCATTGGTTAGATTGTGATCGGCAGATGCAATATTATTTGATATGGATTGGGAGAGGCAAACCGGAAAGTGGGCCCTATCCAAGGGGTCCAGGACTGGGGGAAGTAGAGGCTCTATAGTGGAGATGTGAGGTTCCTGCTGTTTTAGGGTTCAAAAAGACAATCGATAGTTAATGTTATCATCACATTATTTGGTAATTGGGTTAACTTTGAAAAGTCTTTTTGTTATGGTTTGTTGTACAGTGTCCAGTATCTTGTATATAGCTGTGCTATTGGTTGCTTCTGATCTACTTGGTCTAGGCTTTAGAGAGAGTCCGCATATCAAATACACAGCCTATATATTAAAAAGGTTCAGTTTGTGTTCTGAAAATCTTTGAGACATACAATTGATTTTCCCCCTCTCATATTAATTAACTAGTGATTTATATGTCTACATTTTGCTAGGAATGTACATAAACATCATTCCCACCACCAAAAGACTGTGACCCATCCCTCCCACCCACTCCCACCCCCCACTGCCCCAGGAAGCTGCATGTCTACCCCTCACCACAGGGTTTTTACTTTGGTGCCCTACTTACATTTTGGTCAGGTCCTGCTTTTAGTTTCCCTTTCAGATCTTCTTAGTCAACTTCTGTTGATGAGTGGGATCATCCCATACTCATCTTTATCTTTCTGACTTAGCTCACTTAACATAATTCCTTCTAGCTCTGTCTAAGATGGGTCAGAGAAGGTGGGTTCATTGTTCTTGATAGCTGCATAGTATTCCATTGTGTATATATACCACAGCTTTCTCAGCCACTCATCTGTTGTTGGGCACCTGGGTTGCTTCCAGGTTTTAGCTATTATGAATTGTGCTGCTATGAACATAGGAGTACACGCCTCTTTTTGGTTGGGTGTTATGGAGTCCTTGGGGTATAACCCCAGGAGATGAATTACGGGATCATATGGAAGGTCTATGTCTAGCCTTCTGAGAGTTTTCCAGACTGCTCTCCACAGAGGCTGTACCAATTTACATTCCCACCAGCAATGTAAAAGGGTTCCTCTGTCCCCACAGCCTCTCCAGCATTTGTTGCTGCTGTCCTTTTTGATGTATGACATTCTTATAGGAGTGAGGTGGTATCTTAGTGTTGTCTTAATTTGCATTTCTCTGACAATCAGTGGCCTAGAGCAGTATTTCATATGTTTGTTAGCCTTTTGGATCTCCTCTGTAGTGAATATTTTGTTCATATCCTCTGCCCATTTTTGGATGGGGTCATTTGCTTTTTTGGTGCTAAGTTTGCTGACCTCTTTATATATTTTGGAGATTAGTTTCTTGTCTGATGTATGGCATGTGAAGATCTCCCATTCTGTCAGGGGTCTCTCTGTTTGTTTAATAGTTTCTTTGGCTGTGCAGAAGCTTTTCAATTTGATGTAGTCCCATTGGTTTCTTTCTGATTTAGTCTTCCTTGCAATTGGGTTTGATTCATCAAAGATGTCCTTGAGGTGTAGGTGGGAAAGTGTTTTACCAATGTTTTCCTCTAAGTATTTGTTTGTTTCTGGTCTGACATCTATGTCTTTGATCCATTTGGAGTTGATTTTTGTTTCTGGTGAGATAAAATGGTTCAATTTCATTCTTCTGCATGTTACAACCCAGTTTTCCCAGCACCATTTATTGAAGAGAGAGCCTCATTTTTCCATTTAATCCTTTGGGCCCCTTTATCAAAGATTAGATGTCCATAGGTGTGGGGATTTATTTCTGGGCTTTCAATTCTGTTCCACTGGTCTGTGTCCCTATTTTAGTTCCAGTACCATGCTGTTTTGATGATGATGGCTTTATAATATAGTTTAAGGTCTGGGAGTGTGATGCCTCCATTTCTGTTTCTTTTCCTCAAGATGGTTTTGGCAATTCTAGGTATTTTCAGGTTCCAGATAAATGATTGTAGTGTTTGTTCTATTCTCTTAAAGAAGCTTGGTGGAACTTTGATGGATATTGCATTAAATTTGTATATGGCTCTGGGGAGAATATTCATTTTGATGATATTTATTCTTCCAATCCATGATCATGGGATATCTTTCCATTTCTTGGTATCAGTTTCTATTTCCTTGAGTAGCGACTCATAGTTTTCAGCATACAAGTCTTTCACTTCTTTGGTCAACTTTATTCCTAGGTATTTGATTGATTTTGCTGAAACAGTAAATGGGAGTGATTTCTGGATGTCTTCTTCTTCAGATTTAGTGTTTGCATAAAGAAATGCCATTGATTTTTGTACATTGATTTTGTAGCCTGATACCTTGCTATATTGCCTAATAACTTCCAATAATTTTCTGCTGGATATTTTAGGTCTTTCTCTGTATACTATCATATCATCTGCAAATAGTGAGAGCTTGACTTCTTCCCTTCCAATCTGTATTCCTTTGATTTCTTTCTCTTGCCTGATTGCTATGGCAAGAACTTCCAATACTATGTTGAAGAGCAATGGTGACCGTGGACAGCCCTGTCTAGTCCCCAATCTGATGGGGAATGCTTTCAGCTTCTGTCCATTGAGTATGATGTTGGCTGTAGGTTTGCTATATATAGATTCCACTATCTTGAGGAATTTCCCATCTATTCCCATTTTTTGTAGAGTTTTGAGCATGAATGGGTGTTGGATTTTGTCACAGGCTTTCTCTGCATCTATTGAGATAATCATGTGGTTTTTGGATTTGCTTTTATTGATGTGGTGAATGACATTAATTGACTTACAGATGTTGAACCAGCCTTGCATTCCTGGGATGAATCCCACTTGGTCATGATGAACAATCTTTTTGATATGTTGCTGTATCCGGGTTGGCCAAGATCTTGTTTAATATTTTGGCATCTGTGTTCATCAGCGATATTGGTCTGTAGTTTTCCTTTTTTGTTCTGTCCCTATCAGCTTTTGGTATCAGGGTGATGTTGGCTTCATAGAAGGTGGAAGGGAGTATTCCTGTTTCTTCAATCTTATGGAAAAGCTTCAGAAGTATGGGTAATTTAATACTTTTTAAAAAAGATTTTATTTATTTATGAGAAATACAGGAGGAGAGAGAAAGAACCAGACATCACTCTGGCACATATGTTGCCGGGGATCCAACCTGGGACCTTATGCTTGAGAGTCCAAAGCTTTAGCGCTGCACCACCTCCCAGACCATATCATGACATATTTTTTGCACAGAAATACAGAAAAATAGCTCATGGCATTCTCAACAAGCTAGTATTTGTAAAAGAATAGCTACCTTGAATCAGTGTGCAGGAGCCTGAATTACATTCTGGGAATTTGTACATTTCTTAACAAAATTGACTCAATGAGAAGGCGAAAATGAGCTTCTTGTTTATGTCGGTGAGATAGACATACTGATCTTCAGTCTATGTAAATCCAAGCACAAGCTTAACGAATAAAGATGACCCCAATGTGTGTGGGGGCTCTTCTTTGTTGAAAGCAATCTCTTAGTTACAGTGACAACACTGACTGCAAATTAAAAGGAAGCATTTTTAACAGTGTTCAAATTTCAAATGCATCTTTACTCTCTAGGTTAAGTGTTTCTTTTGCAGTTGGGAAGTATTCTTTTTTTAAAAAAAATTTCTCTATTGGGGAATGAATGCTTTACATTTGGCAGTAAATACAATAGTTTGTACATGCATAGCACTCCTCAGTTTTCCATATAACAATAGTCCTCTGTCATCCTTTTCGGATCTGCGTTCTCCGCCCACCCCCACCCCACCCCCCAGCCCAGAGTCTTTTACTTTGGTGCAATATGCCAAGTCCAGTTCAGATTCTACTTGTGTTTTCTGATCTTGTTTTTCAACTTCTGCCTGAGAGTGATATTAGCCCATTTTCATCTTTCTGTTTTTGACTTATTTCTCTTAACATGAATTTTTCAAGGTCCATCCAAGATCAGCTGAAAACGGTGAAGTCACCATTTTTTATAGCTGAGTAGTATTCCATTGTGTATATATGTACCACAACTTGCTCAGCTACTCATCTGTTGTTACACACCTGGGTTGCTTCCAGGTTTTGGCTATTACAAATTGTGCTGCTAAGAACGTATGTGTACACAGATCTTTTTGGATAGGTGTGATGGGTTCCTTAGGGTCTATCCCCAGGAGAGGAATTGCAGGATTATAGGACAGGTCCATTTCTAGTTTTCTGAGAGTTGACCCAGTAGAGGAGAGGAGAGAAACACAGCTACTGCTCAGCTTTGACATTTTTAAATGGTTAAAAAATAAAAGAAAATAAAACAATCATATGAACCCTCTCCTTTCCTCTCCTCTCCTGGGTCAACTAGGAATACCAAAGGAGACCACCTGGGACTGCAACAAGACAGAACTAGAGGAGTCAGGCGGTAGTGCAGCACGTTAAGCGCAGGTAGCGCAAAGTGCAGGGACTAGAGTAAGGATCCCAGTTCGAGGCCCTGGCTCCCCACCTGCAGAGGAGTCGCTTCACAGGCGGTGAAGCATCTCTGCAGGTGTCTTTCTCTCTCTCTGTCTTCCCCTCCTCTCTCCATTTCTCTCTGTCCTATCCAACAATGACGACATCAATAACAACAACAATAACAACTACAACAAAAAAACAAGGGCAACAAAAGGGAATAAATAAAGAAATAAATATTAAAAATAAATAAATAAATAAATAAAAAGACAGGACCAGAACGACTTCAGGAACCCACCGAATCATCAGTGAGTGCAAACATGTGTGGCTCATGGACAGAGTGGAGCCTAGGGAGAGATTAAGTGGCTGTTAACAGTCCAGCACTTTGCCAGTTGAGGCACCACCTCCAGTCTGTTTCACCAACTAAAAAACGGCTGAAGGGAGGAGAGGACTGACTACCCTGAGACTTACCAAACGCAACTGTGAGTCTCCACTGCTACTGCCCTCAGAAGCTGGAGCAGCAGTAGGGAGATCCTGTGCTGACACAGGGGACAGAGAACTGACCAGGATGCTCAGGAGAAGATCTTTACCTCAATGGTGGCCTAGTGGTGGGGCCGTGAGACTCTCTGCATAACCACTGGATTATCTCTGCCCCACCCTGCTTTATCTCTTGGTTAGGAGTCAGTGATTAAGCTAAGAAGCCTACTTACAGTTTAAAAGCCCTCAGGCTCCGATAGCCTACATGGAATACAAAGAACAAAAGAGGCTTTTAAGCCACTGAGCTCCAAATCAGGGATTAAAATACTTTTGAAACAACTGTCAATTTCCACAACTGTGAACCCTTTACCTTACTTAGATACAGGTCAATCCAGGCAAATGGAAAACTGGGAAATGTTATGCATGTACAAACTATTGTATTTACTGTCAAATGTATAACATTAATTCCCCAATAAGGAAATTTAAAAAAAATTAATGAACTCTGGTAGCATCGTCTATAAAATAAAATTAGGGAAATATTATTTTACATATTGTCCACAGTTGCTTTCATGTTACAATAACAAATTTGGTTACATGTGTTAGAGATATTATGGCCCACAGGGCCTATGATATTTACAGCACAACTCTTTTTTAAAAAATATTTATTCCCTTTTGTTGCCCTTGTTTTAGTTTTGTAGTAGTTGTTGTTGTTATTGTTGTATGAAGAGAAATGGAGAGGGGAGAGGAACAAAGAAGGGAAGAGTAGAACAGGCACCTGCAGACCTGCTTTACCTCTTGTGAAGTGACTCCCCTGGAGCTGGGGGCTCGAACTGGGATTCTTGTGCCAGTTGTTGCATTTTATGCCATGTGCGCTTAACCCGCTGTGCTACCACCAACTCCCCAGTAAAGCTGTTTACAGAAAATGTTTGCTGACTCTGGGACTAGTGATGCTCATGTGAGCTACTTCCAGATGGTCTCTGGGGACTGTAGCTATATAGGCCAATCTCTTCATTGTGTCCATTAGGAAATAAAATCATTCCCATCAAATACGTATTTGAGTCCCTTACAGAGTATTGAGAAAGGGACATAAGGGAATCACAGAACAGGTCATACAGTGTGCCAGTTTTTTTTTTCAAAGCTGGGTCGTAGTGTGTGTATCATTTCACCACTTCAGGTCACTTTTTTATTCAGATACAGAGACACAGAGTGGAGAGACACACAGTGGAGAGACACACAGACATACTTTCTTCAGTGCCACAGCACCTTCTGTTGTGGTGTTGGAGCTCAGCCTGGGTTGTGCACATGGCAAAGCATTTGATTGTTCCAGTGAGCTCTCTCCAGTCCCTATCTTGCTTTTTTTTTTGGGGGGGGGATTTGTTTGTTTGTTACAGAACCCTCCTTTGTCTTCTTCCCCCCACCCTCTATCTGGAATAATCAATTTTCTACAGACCATTTTCAAATACTCACACCATCTATTTCTCTGGGTCGTAGCATCTGACCTCAGTGGTCTCATTGAAGAATTGATTGCAAACAAAGCTAGTGCTTTTCTTCAATAAAGAACACTGGTGAACACAAGGTCCTCTACTCCATTGGGAGGATAATATTTCTCTAGAGATTTAGCAGAGGCTTAGAGCTTTCTCTAGCTGCTAATAATTTTACTTTCCAATACTCTTACACTAGATATCAACTGGATAATAAAATCTCTTCCTGGTGTACTTATCCATGTATTCTTTCAAACATCAGACCTCTGGACAATCTATTTTAATCCTCTTATCTGTATCAATGAATGAAGAGATGAGAGGTTGTTCATTCAGATGCTCTCAGCTACTTAGACCCATAATTATAGCAGCCTGATTTTTATTGTACAGAGCTTAGCAATTTAGTTTTTAATCAAAACACCACACTTAGAACTTTAGCTAGAATGATCTGCTAGTGATCTATTGTTGTGTGGAAAGATTGCCCAGTGTGTATCTGGGATTATTAAAATCTACAGCACTGTCAGAAATTCTAAGTGGAGTTCTGATTGAGAGTGATTAAAGAATATTCATTAAACTCTTCTGAAGGCTGCTCTTTGTTCCTTTGGTCATGTCTTTAGAGGGTTTTTTTTTTCTTGGAAGTGAAATATAATTAAAAATGCTAAAATATGTTTATGAAGTGTACTATGTTCTTTCAGCATACAGAAAGAGAAATTGAACAAAAAAAATCTGCATATCATTACAGACTTTTGTGCTAGAATTGTACATTCCTCTCCATTCCCAAACATGGAATGGCTAGTAAAATGTGAATAATATAGGAAGGCCCAAACTGAAGAGAACATCTCTATGGTCAGAAAAATGAAAAATATTATAGAAAAATCAAAGTGGAAGTTTTCCAGGATTTAAGTGAACATACTTTGAGTGAATTGTATGGGGATCATTTAATGTCTCCCACTCTGGACAAAATGGAGATAGGGCCTATTGTGTATCTAAGACTAACAGAAATGGTGTACCTGAGGAATTGGTCTTCAGCCTCACCAGTAGCAGTTGAACTCGGCTGTCATTGGCTCAGTCACTGAACTCAATTGCTATATTTTCTCAGTTTTCCTCTGGGATAAAGACTTTTTGAAAAATATTTGTATCACTGATTTAATAATGATTTACAAGAAAAAAATTTAAAAAATTATTATAAAAAAATTATAAGGGTGTATAGTTCTACACCACCACCAAAGTTTTGTGCTATTCCTCTAAACCACCATGGTTCTCCCAATATCTTAAGGATAATTTGGGATAATTTTTTTTAAAGTTAAATGTGTTTCAAATCTCTACATTGCACATAGGAGCAAAACCATCTTGTGCCTGTCTTTTACCTCCTTCCTTATTTCATTAGACTTACTCACCTTAAGTTCCATCAACTTTGTCCCTAAGGACTCAATATCATTTTTTTTCTGTTTAATTCAAGTCATATTCAATTTAGTATACATTCCATGGCTTATAACTTCCTTTTCCCCTTTCTTTCATTTTCTTTACTAGTGATTTAATATTGATTTAGAAAATTACAAGGTAACGGGTACACCAGACTTCTGCACCCCCCACCCGACCCCCACTGTAAACCACAGCCGTTCTTTTAAGGTTACAGATATGGATTAGCTTTTATTTCTACAACTGTCCACCTATATTTGTATGTATTTGCCACTCCCCCCACCCCATGATCCTTCTTCCTTTCCAAGTTACACATACACCTTTCACTACATCCAGATGCCCTTTTCTTTTTCTTTTTTCTCATGTTGGAGTTGGAGTTCAGAGCCCTCTGGTCGTCTTCCCCCTATCTTTTCTCTCGCATTGGGAGTGTGGATCAAAATGACGTTTAGGGTATAAAAAGTAGGAGTTCTGGCTTCTGTGATTGCTAATCTTCTGGATATGGGCATTGGAAGGTCAATCCACACCCCCATCCTGTTTCTGTCTTTCCCTAGTGGGGTAGCGTTCTGGAGAGGTGAGGTTTCAGGACACATTGGTGAAGTCGTCTGCCCAGGAATGTCAGGATGGAATCATGATAGCGTCTGCAATTTGGTGGCTGGAAGGCAGTAAGCTATAAAGTGATTAATGAACAAGAACCAAAAAGTAGAAATAGAGTAAATGAGAATAGCGATCTTAGGGTGGAAAGAATCCAAGTTCAGTTCTTGATAGAAATTGAGAGAGAAATGTGTGTGGAAAGGAGAAAGAGAGATACCTGCAATACTGCTTCACCAGATGTGAATCTTCCTTCCGCTAGCAGGTGGGGACTGGGAGCTTGAACTCTAATCTTGTGCATGGGAACATGCATTCTTTACCAGGTGTGCCATCCACCAATCCCCCGCCCCAGGATTATTAAAACAAATACTTAGTTTTTTATGACACAAAGCACACCACAATCACTTCATCACATGTGGTGTTGAGGATAAAACCTGGAGTCTCACATATGCAAGTCCTGTCCTTTTCCTTTGCTTTCTGACTGCCAAACTGTCCTACCAACACCGTTTAATTTTGGCAGATTATTTGGAATAAAATTACTTCTTTTTACTTTATTATCCATCAGAAATTACAGATATTGTCCTGAAATTTAACACTTAAATAAGTTAGTTCTATTTATTCTGATTTTAAGCACTTATTTCTTAAATTGACATTCACTGTGCTTTTTAAAGTTCTTTTCATGAAGCTACAAAACTTAAGGAGTTTATGCCCCTCACCCTTCCTGACAGATAACCTTTAAATCTGTCTTACTTCTCTAGTATTTACAATTACTTTTCCTCAGAAGGGGCTAACTTGTGGAACTAGAAAGAAAGAATAACTCTTGAGAGGCACGTAATTATAAGTAATAGTTACGCTCTTTTACTGTAATTACTGTTCCATTTTAACGCTTCTGTCTGCCCCTTCATGATTCCTTCTGACATTAACAGGATATCTGAAGTTTGGTGCAAGCTTCTAGAGAAAAATATAGACTTCTTGAAAGTGTTTGTTAAAATGTGTAGTCTCGCCAGACCTTCTACCTTCTGCAACCCTCAACGACCCTGGGTCCATGCTCCCAGAGGGATAGAGAATGGGAAAGCTACCATGGGAGGGGGTGGGTTATGGGGATTGGGTGTTGGGAATTGTGTGGAGTTGTACCCCTCCTACCTTATGCTTTTGTTCACTAATCCTTTCTTAAATAAAAAATTAAAAAAAAATGTGTAGTCTCAAATCCGGCTATGAGAAGCCAGGATATTTAGAATGTTGACATCTATCCAATCAGACATCTTTCTTTCTTAAGATACATAGTTTTAATTCACATAAAATTCCCCCACCCTGTATTTCTCTACAGTGCAATGCTTTATTTAATGAGTCTACCCAGTAATTCTTTTCATTGAGTATTTTTGGAAGCTGATTTCCAATGTCAGCATTCCTGGGATTCTGTGAAGCATGGGGAATGCCCCTTCACTTGATAATTCATTAGGAAAAAATATTATACAAACTATGGTTTCCAGTTAGTTCATTATCAGAGTCACCCGGAAACCTAAATACAAAGATTTTTTAAAAAATATTTTATTTACTAATGAGAAAGATAGGAGAGAAAGAACCAGACATCACTCTGGTACATGTGCTGTTGGGGATTGAACTCAGGACCTCATGCTTGAGAGTCCAATGCTTTATCCACTGGGCCAACTCCCGGACCACAATACAAAGATTTTTTTTTTCCCCTCCAGGATTATTGCTGGGCTCGGTGCCTGCACCATGACCACCGCTCCTGGAGGCTATTTTTTCCCCCTTTTGTTGCCCTTGTTGTAGTAACCTCGTTGTGGTTATTATTGTTGCCATTGTTCGTTGTTGGATAGGACAGAGAGAGAAATGGAGAGAGGAGGGGAAGACAGAGAGGGGGAGAGAAAGATAGACACCTGCAGACCTGCTTCACTGCCTGTGAAGTGACTCCCCTGCAGGTGGGGAGCCGGGGGCTCGAACTAGGATCCTTACGCCAGTCCTTGTGCTTCGCACCACATGCGCTTAACCCACTTCGCCACCGCCCGACCCCCAATACAAAGATTTTTATCAGTGGCAATCATCAGTACTTGATGCCTTTTCATGGACTGGCATATGCTAATTTCCTACTTCCTACTGCTACGTTTGAGTGATCTCATTTATTACACTCACAATATCATCTATATTATGTATCCAGATTTATTGGGGGGTTACTGTCTTACACTTGACAATAAATACAATAGTTTGTACATGCATAACATTTCTCAGTTTTCCACACAATACAAGCCCCACTAAGGTCCTCTGCCATCATGTTCCAGGACCTGAACTCCCCCCACCAAACCCCAGAGTTTTTTACTTTGGTGCAATACACCAACTCCAGTCCAAGTTCTGCTTAGTGTTTTCTCTTCTGAGATCATCACATATTTATCTTTCTGTTTCTGACTTATTTCACTTCACATGATTTTTTAAAGCTCTATTCAAGATGTGCTGAAAATGGTGAAATCATCACTTTTACTCTGAAAATGTCCACTAGTTCTAGTTTATTTATCTCTTCATTCCTTTGTTTCTTTATTGATTTTCTGCCTGCATGATCTGTCAAGTTGAGAGAGTAGGTTGTTTAAGTCTCCTACTGTTACTGTATTGCTGTTAATATATTGTTGTAGCTCTTTCAGTAGATGTTTGATATATATTGATAGCCTCTCCTTGGGTGCATAGATGCTGATAATCATTAAGTCCTATTGACGGATTGATCCTATGAGTACAGTAATGTCCACCCTTATCTCTTTAAATTTTATTTATTTTATACTCTGTCATGTCAGATATGAGCATAACTGTTCCTCCCCTTTTTTTGTGGCCCACTGGCTTTTATGGTAGTTTCCCATTCTTTCACTTTGTGTCTGTGTTTGTCTTGAGTTAGGTGGGATTCCTGCAGAAAACATATGGTTGGGTTGTGTGTTCTGATCCATCTTCCTACTCTGTGCCTTTTAATAGGTGAATCCAGGCCATTGACATTTATTGATATTATAGATTGAAGCTATTTTAACACCATTTTTGCAGATTTTTAAAGTATTCTGATATATGGAATATTTATGGTGATCTGTTTATAGAAGAACTTTCAGAACTTCTTTCAGGGCATGCTTGGTGATAATTGATTCTTTCAACTGTTGCTTGTCTGAGAAGGTTTTTATGCCTCCATCTAGTCTGAATGACAGTCTAGCAGGATACAGTAGTCTTGGTTGAAAGCCTTTCTCATTGAGCACTCGATAGATATCTTGCCATTCTCTTCTGGCCTGTAGTGTTTGTGTGGAGAAATCTGCTGCTAATCTTACAGGTTTTCCTCTGTGACACTTTTGTTTTTCTCTTGCAGCCTTCAGGATTCTTTCTTTATCCTTATTCCTTTCCATTCTCAATATGTTGTGTCTTGACGACTTTAAGTCTGGGTTAATTCTGTTTGGGACCCTCTGGGCTTCTTGAACCTTTATGTATTTAATGTCTAGACTAGAGAAGTTTTCAGCTATTATGTCCTGAAGAATGCTTTTTTTCCTTCCCTCTCTTTCTTTCCCTGGTAAGCCAATAATCTGTATATTAATTCTTTTGAAGTCATCCCATAGGTCTCTGTTGTAGTTTTCAGTATTTCTTAATCTCTTTTTGAGATCTCTTACTTCTTTCTTAGTCTTCTCTAAAGGCAGAAGGTTTTAGCTGCCTGAAGCTTCTGCACTCCAGGGACTCAACAGTTTCTCGAACCAAAGGTTTTAATCAATGTTTAATTTCCTTCTCTTCTCTTCCTTTTTCTTCTCTTCTCTTCTCTTCTCTTCCTTTCCCTTCTCTTCCTTTCCCTTCTCTTCCTTTCTCTTCCCTTCCCTTCTCTTTCTTTTCCTCTTTCTTTCTTTCTTTCCTTCCTTATTTTCTCTTTCTTTCTTTCTTTCTTTCTTTCCTTTCTTGTTTAGACAAATAGCTGTAGAGTGCTAGTGTGAAGGTCTGACCATGCCACTGAATAAAAGTGTCTGGAAAATGAGCACTCACTCTGTCAGTCCATCTGCCTGTGCATGGCTGGGCTCTGTCTGCAACAGCAGCTTTGCAGAAGGCTGCAAGGCTCTGGACCCTCTGCCCCACCCCAACCAGCCTTGCCTCAGGGTCTTCCTAGGTGCCCCCCTTCCCAGGCACACTCTTCCAGTCATGGGCCGGTAGTTCAGTGGTTATGTAAGAGACTCTCATGTCCAGGCTCCGAAGTCCCAGGTTCAGTCCCCCAGCACCACAGTAAGCCAGAGCTGAGCAAGGCTCTGGGAAAAACAAAACAAAAGAATACCCCTAGCTCTTGTCCCTCGTACCTCTACTGCTCAGTAGTTTGGAGTGTGACCTAGAATTTGCTTTTAGGAATGAATGTCGCATCTGGGCTGATCAACATCCCCCCGATGCTTTCTGGCTGGAGATGCACCTTCGAGCGGTGTAGAGGTCACTGTGTTTGGGAAGTGCTGGCACTGTGCATGCCCCACTTCCAGTACTTGTTCCTAATGCGTACTGCTGCCCCCAATTTGCTGATGAGGAAAACAATCAGGAGAAACTAGATTATATGTTTGCTGTTTCAGTGTGCAAAAAAAAAAAAAAAAGTTGGATAACTTTTGAAGTATGAAATGTTGGCTTCCAAAGTCATTTCAGAGGAGCTTTATAATGAGAGTCCTTTGCCCTTTACTTTGGTAAAAGCGCACCCAGTCCTAGCTTCACGTTGTTTTCCTTTTCTTGTTTTTAGAGTTCCACCTGTAAGTGCGATCACCTGGTAGTTGTCCACCTCTTTTTGATTTATCTCACTTAACTTGATTCCATCAAGTTTCATCCAAGATGAGTCAAAGGAGATGATTTTATCTTTTTTTTTCTACAGGATTATCACTGGTGCTGGGTTCCTGCATTGCAAATCCACTGCTCCCGGAGGCCACTTTTTCCCATTTCATTGCCCTTGTTATTGCTTCTGTTGTCGATAGGAGAGAGAGAGAGAGAGAGAGAGAGAGAGAGAGAGGGAGGGAGAAGATGGGGAGAGAAAGACGGACACCTGCAGACCTGCTGCACAGCTTGTGAAGTGACTCCCCCTGTGGGTGGGGAGCCTGGAGCTGGAACCAGAATCTTTACCTGGTCCTGAGCTTCACACCTGGTGCGTTTAACCCACTGGGCTGCTGCCAGCCTTACTTTGTCATTTTTAAGAACTAAGGGCAGAAGAATAAGTTCTCATTTCCAGTTATCTTATTTTGCTTTTATTATTTTTTTTTTTATTGTTAGGGAACTGCTCGACTCTGGTTTATGGTGGTGTGTGTGGGGGGAATTGAATCTGGGACTTTGAAGCCTTAGGCATGAGAGTCTCTACTTAGCCATTATGCTATCTATCTCCACCTAGAGAAATAAGTTCTCACAAACGAATACATTGAAGTTTTGTTCATGGGTAGGACCTAGGAAGAATACAAAAACTGTGGGTGAAGAATTCATGGATAGGGGAGTGGGCCGTGGCATCCACTGTCCAGAGATGGCGGTTAAGAGCACATAGGAAGTGCAAGGAGCCCTGAGTCCCCACCTGGAGGGAATATCACTTCACAAGCCCTCTAGCGGGTCTGGGCGTGTCTTGTCTTGTCTTTCTCTTGCTGGCTCTATCTCCCCCTCTCCCTTCTCTCTGTCCTACCCAATAAAAATGGGAAAAAAAGTCCACCAGGACACCAGAAGTATTGCTACTTGAGAAGTGTTTCCTAAACACCATACAAAATACACAAAACAAGTAAATGACTTTTGCTATAAAACTATAAAACCATCATTGCTAAGTAGAAATCTTAATAGCTATATTAAAACATAAAGTTAAAATATTTTCAAGTTCCATCTAAAATTGAGGTCACCTGGTATTCAGCCTTCTAGCTTATCTCAGTTAGCAAGATTCCTACAAATTCCCCCTTCAGATGAGGCAGATGAGAGGCTATCATCATTATCATTATTTGGTATCATCTTTATTGGAAAGAGAAATTGAGAGAGAAGGGGGTGATATGGAGAGAGACAGAAAGATACCTGCAACACTGCTATACCACTTACAAAGCTTTCCCCTTGCAGGTAGGGACTGGGGGCCCCAACCTTGTCCTTTCATACTGTAACATGTGCGCTAACCAGGTGAGCCACCACCTGGCCCCAATTTCATTTTTTTAATTTTTATTTATAAAAAAGGAACACTGACAAAAACCATAGGATAAGAGGGGTACAACTCCACACAATTCCTATCACCAGAATTCCATACCCATCCACTCCCCTGATAGATTTCCTATTCTTTATCCCTCTGGGAGTATGGACCCAGGGTCATTGTGGGATGCAGAAGGTGGAAGGTCTGGCTGCTGTAATTGCTTCCCCACTGAACATGGACATTGACTGGTCGGTCCATACTTATTCCCAGCCTGCCTCTCTCTTTCCCTAGTGGGACATCATGTATTCTTCCATTGTGACCTACTAACTCTAAAATGAATTTACTCCTAACTTCAAGCGCTTTTGTGGAATAAGGGAATAAATAAATATTTTTTTAAAAAAGAAATATTCTATTTGTTTATGTCTCCTGATGTGGTGCTGGTGGCCAGGTGGAAGGACTGAACCCAGGGCTTCACAGATGAAAAGCATAAGCTCTGTCACCGGGCCTTCATCCAGTATTTACATCTTTCATATAAGTAATCCTCCTGTTTATATTTAACACTGGTTTACTAGGAAAAATCAGTTCATTTAATAGAACTGTAAATAAACTAACTTCACAGTTGAGAATAATTCACATTTCTATTTTCTTATATTTCTTTATTGGGGAATTAATGTTTTACATTCAACAGTAAATACAACAGTTTGTACATGCTTATAATCTCCCAGTTTTCCATGTAACAATACAACCCCCACTAGTCCTCTGTCATTCTTTTTGTACCTGTATTCCCCCCCATACACACACCCCAGAGTCTTACTTTGGTGCAATACATCAACTCCAGTTCAGGTTCTACTTGTGTTTTCTCTTCTGATCTTGTTTTTCATTGTCTGAGAGTGAGGCCATCCAATATTCATCCTGTTTCTGACTTATTTCACATTACGTGAATTTTTCAAGGTCCATCCAAGATCGGTTGAAAGCAGTGAAGTCACCATTTTTTATAGCTGAGTAGTATCCATTGTGTATATAGACCACAACTTGCTCAGCCACTCATCTGTTGTTGGACACCTGGGTTGCTTCCACGTTACAAATTGTGCTGCTAAGAACATATGTATACACAGATCTTTTTGGATGGGTGTGTTGGGTTCCTTAGAATCTATCCCCAGGAGGGGAATTGCAGGATCATAGGGTAGGTCCATTTCTAGCCTTCTGAGAGTTCTCCAGACTGCTCTCCACAGATGTTGGATCAATTGACATTCCCACCAGCAGTGCAGGAGGGTTTCTTTGACCCCACAACCTCTCCATCATTTGGTGCTGTTACCTTTTCTGATGTATGACATTCTCATGGGAGTGAAGTGGTATCTCATTGTTGTCTTTAATTGCATTTCTCTGACAATCAGAGACTTGGAGCATTTTTTCATGTGTTTCTCGGCCTTTTGGATCTCTTCTGTGGTGAATATTTTGTCCAAGTCCTCTCCGCATTTTTGGATGGTGTTATTTGTTTTCTTGTCATTGAGTTTGGCAAGCTCTTTATATATTCTGGTTGTTAGCCTCTTGTCTGATGTATGGCATGTAAATATCTTCTCCCATTCTGTGAGGGGTCTCTTGGTTTCTTTTGCTGTGCAGAAACCTTTTCATTTGATGTAGTCCCATAGGTTTATGCTTGCCTTAGTCTTCTTTGTAATTGGATTCGTTTCATTGAAAATGTCTTTAAAATGTGTGCAGAAAAGAGTTCTGCCAATATTTTCCTCTAAGTATCTGATAGTTTCTGGTCTAACACCCAAGTCCTTGGTCCACTGGGAATTTCCTTTTGTATTTGGTGAAATAGAGTGGTTCAGTTTCATTCTTGTGCATGTTTCAACCCATTTTTCCCAACACCATTTGTTTAAGAGACTCTGCTTTCCCCATTTAATAGTCTGGGCCTCTTTATCAAAGATTAGATGTCCATAGGTGTGGGGGCTTACTTTTGAGATCTCAATTCTATCCCACTGGTCAACGTGTCTGTTCATGTTCCAGTACCAAGCACTTTTGATGACAATGGCTCTATAATATAATTTGAGATCTGAGAGTGTGATGCCTCCAGTTCTGTTCTTTCTCCTCAAGGAATTCATATTTCTGAAAAGTTGATTACCTTTTGTCAAATATTATGAGAGAGAAAAATATCTAGTGCCAGTAGGTACAGAACAACATTAATGATATTTAATGTTTTATAAGATTTTGTAAAATTAAAGATTTTGGTACAGTTTTACATTGGGAAAGGGCTTTCTCTTGAGACTAGTAATATTCTCTTTGCACCAGGGCCAAGGAGACAGTTAATATTACTTGTCTTTTGGACAGCATTATCCATTGCAGGCCTTGGGAGTGAGGAAGAAAAAGGCTGTACAGAGTAATTATTTCATTGTCTTTTGTGAAATGTGAAGAGACTTGTTTGTGAATATGACTGAAGGAATTTTGACGGCTGTAGCTGACATGTAAGCAAAAGGGACTAACTTAAATTAAGCTAAGAGAGAAGGAGCTTTGCTAGGCTGCCGTAAGATATTTTCACTATTTCAAAAGGAAAAAAAAAAGACTAGGAAATTATGTGGTGATCAGGCTTGTTATAATAGCAAATTCCTTAATTTTGACTGGTTTTGTAGAATTTAAGTAGTACATGCATTACCTAGAGTCGACTAAGAGTACTGCTTGGGTTTTATATGCCTTTGCTTAAAAATGAGATAAATTATTCATTGTAATACAGTGGAATGAGTCTCTCAAAATATCAGATCGATGTGAACTTGGAATAACAGATGGACTCTTGAAATACCTAACATTGTCTACTTAAAAGTTATTTAACAGATAAATGAGCAGCAGTGTATTTTAAAAACACACAGAATCTTGATTTACTGAAAAACTACTAACATTTATAAATTAAGGTAGGATTTTTTTATCATTGAATACTAGCTAGTTTTTTTGACTGAATATAAATACCTAAATTTTAAGAATACTTGACTGGACATTTAACTTTTCTTTTCTTTTTTTTTGTAAACAGAGAGGTCATGTGAACCTTTGCTTCTCGTGGGACTGGGTTTGAATTTTGAACCTTTGGTGGCTCAGGCACGGAGTTCTTTCTGCATAGCCATTATACTATGTAAGCAGCCTTATTTAGATTTTTAAAAAATCATAGAAGTCCAGAGGTGTGTACAAATATACGCAGGGTTCACAAGTGTGATTTGTGTTATAGACACACATTAAAATATGCAAAAGGATAATATGACAGGGGACTCAGTCTGGTCTGAATGAATCAAAATAAATTGCTCTGTTAGAAAACAGGTTACTAAGGCACTGAAATATAAGTTAAACTTTAATTGGGAAGCAGGCTGTTGAAATCGGCTGAGGCAGGAAGCCAGAATGGGAGCACCTGGGTTGTGAAAATGAAAAAGGAGAGTAGGGAACATTTTGAGTTTAAATTGGTTTCTTCACAGCCGCGCGCATGCTGTGGTCGTGCTTGGAACAATCTTTTTTCTTCTGCTGCTCCACATCCTTTCCTCTTTCTGTATATGGATGATTTTCTTTCTTTCTTTCTTTCTTTCTTTCTTTCTTTCTTTCTTTCTTTCTTTCTTTCTTTTTTTTTAAAATTATAAAAAGGAAACATTGACAAAACCATAGGATAAGAGGGGTACAACTTCGCACAGTTCCCATCACCAGACCTCTGTTATCCTTCCTGATAGCTTTCCTATTCTCTATCCCTCTGGGAGCATGGACCCAGGGTCATTGTGGGTTGCAGAAGGTGGAAGGTCTGGCTTTTGGAATTGCTTCCCCGCTGCATATGGGCGTTGACTGGTCGGTCCATACTCCTAGTCTGTCTCTCTCTTTCCCTTGTGGGGCGGGTTTCTGGGGAATCAGATCTCCAGGACACATTGGTGGGGTCACCTGTCCAGGGAAGTCTGGTCGCATCCTGCTAGCATCTGGAACCTGGTGGCTGAAAAGAGAGTTAGCATACAAACCAAACAAATTGTTGAACAATCATGGACTTAAAGGCTGGCATAGTTCAGATGAAGAGTTGGGGGGGGGGTCCTCCATTTTGTAGATAGCTAGTAGGTATATTTTAATTATAGTCCAAAGGCCCTGTGGCTGTACTAGTGTTTTTTTTTTTTTTTCTGAGCCTGACATCTGATATGCAGGTGGATCCAAGTTATTGTCTGGGGAGATGATGTCATGGCTGGAAAAAGGACCAGAATGCTGGATCAGGGAAGATAGTAGCCCCCTAATATGGGAAAGTTGTATAAATACTGTTGACTGTAACCCCCATCGATTTGATGTGATCTTGGGCCCATAATTAGCTTAGGAGCCTGTATTACCTCTGCATCCCTGTAGATCTCAGTCTCAGGTCTAATGTCATCTCCTTGGAAAATTGTCATACTTGAATTAGTTTCTCAACTCTCCTGGATACTTTTCAGCATCTTGTTTCTTTCTACCAGGGCATAACAATTTTCCATCATTTATTTGTTTGCTTCCATTGTGGTTGCCAGTCTGCTGCCCTACTACCACCCTCAGCCCAATTTTAGTCCCCAAACTCCAGGACTCTTGTTTATCCAAGTGTTTCCCAGTGTCTGGCACACTGAGATGACTCTGGACATTTAGTTCCTCTTATGATTTCAGACAGCAATTCAAATAAGTCAGCTCTGACACATGAGAATGAAGCAGACTTCAAATCATTTCTTTTAAACTTGTTTTATTATTTAATATTGATTCACACAATTATAAAATAACAGGTATATAATTCCATAACTTTCCCACCACCAGAGTTCTGTGTCCCCATTCCCTCCACTGGAAACTGCAGTGATTCTCCCAAGATCACAAATGGGAGTTGATTATCATTTCTATAACTGTATTTATATATATTGTACCATTTTTCTATGGTCCTGCCTTCTTTGCCTTTCTTTTTTTTTTTTTAAATTTTTTATTTAAGAAAGGATTAGTGAACAAAAGCATAAGGTAGGAGGGGTACAACTCCACACAATTCCCACCACCCAATCCCCATAACCCACCCCCTCCCATGGTAGCTTTCCCATTCTCTATCCCTCTGGGAGCATGGACCCAGGGTCGTTGAGGGTTGCAGAAGGTAGAAGGTCTGGCTTCTGTAATTGCTTCCCCGCTGAACATGGGCGTTGACTGGTCGGTCCATACCCCCAGTCTGCCTCTCTCTTTCCCTAGTAGGGTGTGTCTCTGGGGAAGCTGAGCTCCAGGACACATTGGTGGGGTCTTCAATCCAGGGAAGCCTAGCCAGCATCCTGGTGGCATCTGGAACCTGGTGATTGAAAAGAGAGTTAACATATGAAGCCAAACAATTTGTTGAGCAATCATGGATCCCAAGCTTGGAATAGTGGAGAGGAAGTGTTAGGGAGGTACTCACTGCAAACTCTAGTGTAATCCTGCTTTCAGGTATATATTTTGCAGTAGTTTATGGATACGTGTGCACATAAGCTCTCTCTCACAGAAACTGGTGTATATCTAGGTTATGGGACTTTGTTAGAAAGTGAACTACCTGAGATGAAGTTAGAGTGTACTATTAAAGGGAAGGTCTCACCCGAGTAATGAAGCCGAAGGGTTGTTATTCCACATGTGAAGTCTCTGGATACAGTCTGAGGTGAAGCATGTTGAGATGGCAATCGTTGCTTTGGTTAGGTTGTGATCGGCGGATGCAATATTATTTGGTTTGGATTGGGAGATGCATACGGGAAAGTGGGCCTTATCCAAGGGATCCAGGACTGGGGGAAGTAGGGGCTCTATAGTGAAGATGTGAGGTTCCTGCTGTCTAGGGGTTCAAAAAGACAATCAATAGTTAATATTATCATCATATTATTTGTTAATTGGGTTAACTTTGAAAAGTCCCTTTGTTATGGTTTGCTGTACAGTACCCAGTATCTTGTATATAGCTGTGTTACTTCTTTGCCTTTCTAAGTCACACCTACTACTTCTTAATGTCCTCCCCACCCCCAGCCCCGTTTCCTCCCCCTCTTCTCTCTCCAGGTGCTGATGAGAACTGGTGTTCAGAGCCCCCTGTTCATCTTCCCCTAACATTTCCCCCCCTCTTGAAGTATGGACCAAAATTCTTTATGGGGTGCAGAAGGTAGGAGGGCTGGCTTCTACAATTGCTTCTCTGCTGGACATGGACATTGGCGGGTCAATCCACACCCCAGCCTGTTGCTATCTTTCCCTAGTGGGGCATGGCTCCTGAGAGGTGAGGTACTGGGACACATTGGTGAGGTTATCAGCCCAGTAAGTTCATGATACTTTACTAACTTGTTGGATGTTGCTTAGTGAGTTTCTGGAGAGATCCTGGTTTTATTTTGTTGAATTTTCAGGTGCTCTTCTTTATTCCTAGTGAGGTCTGAAATGGCTCCTGAAACACCTCTCGGGAAGTCCCCTTTCTTTTTTTAAAATTTTAATTAATTCCTTTTTATTGTCCTTGTTGTTTTATTGTTGTAGTTATTATTGTTGTTACTGGTGTCATTGTTTTTGGATAGGACTGAGAGAAATGGAGAGAGGAGGGGAAGACAGAGGAGGAAGAGTAAGGCAGACACTTGCAGACCTGCTTCACCACCTGTGAAGTGACTCCCCTGCAGGTGGGGAGCCGGGGGCTGGAATCGGGATCCTTACGCTGGTCCTTGTGCTTTGCGCCACATTCGCTTAACCCACTGCACTACCGCCCAACTCCCTTAAGTACCCTTTCAAACCATTACTATAAGGAAGACCTGTAGTTCACTTTTATCATCCTCTCCTTTTAAATTTTTTCATGTACACACTGTTCCTTGTCCTAATTTAAGTTTTAGTATTAGGTTAACGTAGGATAGGATATGTGACTGAGGGGGTACTTACTCATAATGGAACTTTCATAAGTTATTTGAGTTGTGCTTTGTAACTTCAAGCAATTTCTTTTCTTTCCTCAGTGATGACATCATCTGAAAGCAAAAAAAAACTTTCTATCATTTCTATTAAGTTCTGAAGAATTTTATGAAAGCTGGGGCCGAATAATAGCGCACCTGGTTGAGCGCACATGTTACCATGCACAAGGACCTGGATTTGAGGCCCCAGTCCCCAGCTGCAGGGAGACAGCTTTGTGAGTGGTAAAGCAGGACTGTAGGTATTGCTATCTCTCTTCCTCTTTATCTCCCCCTCTCCTCCCGATTTCTGGCAGTCTCTATCCAATAAATAAATAAAGACGATAAAAAATAAAAAGAATTTTATCAAACATGGTCCACCCATATTTTATCATTCTAGTGCACCTTGCTTAGTCTGAGACCATCTGCTGATAGCTTAGTGTTATTCACAGTTCCCTGAGGACTTAGCTTCCATAACTGATGGCTAATTTATCATTAGAATGTGTGTTCATTATTCAGAAAACAATTGCGGGGGCCGTAGCACAGAGGATTAAGCGCACATGGCGCAAAGCACAAGAACTGGTGTAAGGATCCCTCTTTGAGCCCTAGGCTCCCCACCTACAGGGGGATCGCTTCACAGGCAGTGAAGCAGGTCTGCAGGTGTCTATCTTTCTCTCCCCCTCTCTATCTTACCCTCCTCTCTCCATTTCTGTCTGCCCTATCCAACATTAACAACAATGGCAACAATAGTAATAGCAACAAGGGCAACAAAATGGGGAAAATGGCCTCCAGGAGCAGTGGATTCATAGTGCAGGTACTGAGCCCCAGCGATAACCCTGGAGGCAAAAAGAAAAAGAAAAGACAACAATTGCTTAGTGTAAATGAAGAGGGGGTGCTGCAGCAGTGTCACTACTGGGATATTAAGATTGAATGTGACATCCTCCTTGAACTTAACAAAAACTACTTGAGGGGTGCATCTGGGTGGTGGCTTACCCCGTCTATTGCGCATATCACCACATGGGAGGACTGTGACTCAAAGCCCTAGTCCCCACACGTATGTGTGGCAGGAGTGGCAGGAGCGGTGGTGGTTCACGTGCAGCGGATCAGAGAGCTGCAGATGCCTTTTTTCTCTGTATCTCTCAGCCTTTATGAAAAAGAAAGAAAAAGAGAAAACAAAAAGCACTGGGAACCAATGATAAACCTAGTGGCAAAAAGAAATAAGCAAATAAAAACCAGTTAGAAGATCAAGGAGTCACATCAGGAATAATAAAGATAATTACAACACACTTAAAATAACGATGAATTAGAAACAATACAAATGTTTAGTAATGGGCAAGTAGTTGAATGAACTTGACATATTACAAGCTGAAATTTGACTTTAAAGTTTGTTAATAACAGTTATAATTATACTACTAAAAACTTAAGGAAAAACTAGGGTTCAAACACCAAACATTTCATGCATGCTTTCTTTTTAAAATATATTTTTCTCTGTAGCACTGCATACTATCTAACGCTATATATTGTATTTTTTTCCTACTGGAATATAAGTTCCAGTGGAGGCAGGAATTATTTTCTGGTCAGTTCTCTGTATCACAGTATTTACTATATCTAGAATGGTGTATGATACATGGTAGACACTCAGCAGTTTTGTTGTCATTAGGGCTTCACTACTCTAGGCTGATCTCTTCAGCTACAAAGAGAGGGACTGAGACAGAGAAGGAGAGAGGGAAAGCCACCATAGCATTAAAGTTTCTTCTAGTGTTGTGGTAGCCTGGCTTGCTGGGTCATGTCCAATACTAGGTATACATGCTCCCAGTGATGATCCCAATCAGTTCATTTTTAATGACTAAAGGTACTATTTTAATCAATTAATTTTATTATATATATATATATATATATATATTTTACTAGACTACTGCTTAGTTCTGGCTTGTGGTGGTGCAGGGGACTGAAGCTGGGACTTTGGAGCCTCAGGTATGAGAGGCTCTTTCGCATAACCATTATGCTATCTACTGCCCTATTCATTTTTATTAATGTACAACTTTAATATGAGAGAAAATAAATAATAGGGGTAATGAAACCCTATTAGGGGGCCACATGGTGGCACACCTGCTTAAGTGCAGGCACTCCCATAAGCAGGGACCAGATTTGGGGCCCCTGCTCCCCACCTTCAGAGGTGAAGTTTCATGAGTGAAAGTTTCATGAGTAAAGCAGGTCTGCAGGTGTCTCTTTTTATAGGAGAGTTCCTCTCTCTGGGACCTCGTCTTGTCCTTTACCCCACAATCATTTTACCAATACCTTGAAGAAAAACACTTAAAGATGAGTTTACATCTTAAATTGGAGCAGAAGCTAGGGAAAGACAATGCAAATATAAGAAATAGCAGCAGCAAAAAAAAAATGTGTCATGCAACAGAGAAAGATTGTATATGAAATTTCTCACGGATTACAGAAACATAATGCAGGGTTCACTTTTGTGTGTAACAAGATCACAATGTGCTGGGGCTTACGTGTAGTGGCTCCAACCGGGGGGAGGTTAAGCTTCCAACCCTCCCTCACCAGCTCTAGTGGCTGCGTAAATTAGAAAGCGGCATTGGGAGACATTCTGGTAAGAAAATCTGTTTATTTGAAGATGAGTACAGGATTTTATACTGAGTTAAACAAAGAACATTTTCCACATATGTCAGAAATTACAGGTTTCTTAAAGGTCAGCTTACCCCCATGGTTGGGAGTTGGTATGACAAGAATTGATGAGATACATAAAGGTAAAGACAATTAGTTTCCATGATGCAGGCAAGTAAATTATCCAAGGTTTTTGAGAAAAGCATAGGGGTTAAACCAATAAGCTGTGATAGAGAAGAAGAAAAAAAAAAGCTTGATGTAAACCACAGATATCAAAGGACACAAAAAAACAGAGTATGGAGTCTCAATGCTTGGTACTGGAAGGGGTGTATGATAGTGTATTCTATATGATCAAAAGGTGAAGTCATAGTGAATGTGTGAACTTTGAGTGATTATAGTGAACTATAATATATATAGTGAACTATAATATATATATATATATATATATAGTGAAATAAAAGAAATAAAAGAAAGTACAAAGGAAAAAAAGGCTTCTGCACAGCAAAAGAAACCACTACCCAAACACAGAAATCCCTTACAGAATGGGAGAAGATCTTTACATGCCATACATCAGACAAGAGTCTAATAACCAAAATATATAAAGAGTTTACCAAATTCAGCAACAAGAAAACATGTGACCCCACTGAAAAATGGGGAGAAGATATGAATATAATGTTCTTCATAAAAGAGATCCAAAAGGCCAACAAACCTGAAAAAATTTTCCGTGTCATTGTCAGAGAAATGCAAATAAAAACAACACTGAGATACCACTTCACTCCTGTGAGAATGTTAATGGCCATAAAAGATAGTTGCAACAAATGCTGGAGAGGTTGTGGGGTCAAAGGAACCCTTCTGCACTGCTAGTGGGAATGTCAGTTGGTCCAATCTCTGTGGAGAAGTCTGGAGAACTCTCAGAAGGCTAAAAATGGACCTACCCTATGACCCTGCAATTCCTCTCCTGGGGATGTATGCTAAGGAACCAAACGTATCCATCCAAAAAGATTTGTATACCTATGATAATAGCAGCACAGCTTGTAATAGCCAAAACCTGAAAGCAACCCGGGTGTCCAACAAAAGATGTGAGCAAGTTGTGGTCTATATACACAATGGAATACTCAGCTATTTTTAATACTCAGCTATTAAAAATGATGACTTCACCTTCTTTATCCTGTCTTGGATGGAGCTTGAAGACATCAAGCTAAGTGAGATAATTCAGAACTAAAGGATGAATATGGGATGATTTCATTCATAGAGTTTGAAAAACAAGATCAGAAGGGAACACAAAAAGTAGAACTTAGAGTGGAGTTGGTGCATTGCACTAAAGTAAAAAACTCTGGGGGAGTGCTCGGGTCCTGGAACATGATGGCAGAGGAGGACCGAGTGGGGCTTCAGTTGTTATGTGGAAGTGTTATACATGTGTAAACCATTGTATTTTACTGTCAACTGTAAGCCATTAATCCCCCAATAAAGAGAGAAAAAGCAAAAACTCCATGTCTTCGACTTTACAACAGTGTGGGGAAAGGGAGGAGAAAAACTCCAAACTACATTACTATTGCAGATAGTTGAAAGGAGCCATTGTGGAAGTCTCTTTGTCCCCATCCCTTCCTCTGGAAGCTGTAGCGATTCTCCCAAGGTCACAGATATGGGTTGACTATGTGTATGACTATCTGTCTATGTCTGTCTATATATCTCCCCTTTTTTCCGATGGTCTCACTTTCTCTTCCATCTTGTCACAGCTACACCTATGACTATTTCTGAACGTCTTTCCTTTCTCCCCCTCTTCTTGCTCTGGGTCCTGATGGAATTGGATTTCAGAGCCCTTGAATTATCTTCCCCTAACATTTCTCTCCCTCTACGAGTATGGATCAAAATTCTTCTGGGAGTGTAGAAGGTAGGAAGAAGTGCTTCTCCACTGGACAAGAGTGTTGGCAGGTTCCTCCACACCTCCAGCCTGTTTTTATCTTTCCCAAGTGGGCTAGGGCTCTAGAGCTGAGGTTCCAGGGCATATTGGTGACGTCATTTGCTCATGGAGTTCAGGGTGGGATCAGTAAGCATATGAAAATTAATGTCTGAAAGGCAGTAAGTTATGAAGCAGGACAAAATGTTTAATAAACAGGAACCAGAAACTAGAAATAGAGATGGTGAGAATAGGGATTTTAGGGTAATAAGAAGCTAAGAAGTCTATTTTAGATATGTTCCTTGGGGCCCATGATCTTAGTGATTTTTGCCTGAGCTTGATAGTTAACATGGAGTTGAGTTAAAAATATTTCTAGGAAGATATAGTCAGAGTTGAAGACAGGGCTAGAAAGCTGGATTAGGGCAGAGAAAAAGAAGGCCTTTTTGATCTTCCCATGGTATTTGAGTAGAATTTAAGACATTCCATTCAGTCATAGTGTGAGTCCTGTTATTATTTGGTTCCATGGTGTTTTCCCATAGGTTAAATATGATACCTGTGGAAACAGTGAGAAGACAGAGAACAATGAGTGTCTTGATGCCTGTCAGGGATAGGAGATTGTACATCATTTTCAAATGATATGTGCGATAAGAGACAGGAACAAATTCAGGAAGAGGCTAATGATCATTACAGTAGCTCAAGGGAATTGGGAGATGGGGGAATAATATCCTCTGAGATAAACAAGCATCCATGTACCATCTTGCACTCACAACAGAGCCCTAATTACCTCCAACAGTCACATTCATTACAGTTTAAACATGGCATGTTGCGTTGAATTTTAGGTCTTTGGAGTGTATCCAGGGTATTTTTCTTTTTAAAAGAAGCATATGCAGAGCTATAGAAGTTAAATCATTATCTCAAGGTCATCTCACCCCTGGGTGGACTTGCTGGGGTTTAAAGTTCCGAGTCTTCTGGTCCAGAAAATGTCCAGAGCAATCTAATTCCAAAAGTCAGTGGAACCTGAAAACAATAAACAATAAAACAAACAAACAAACAAACAAACAAACACCTTAAATCTTTTCCTTCAGCTATCTCTGACATTATAAGAGCATGCTGGGGGGGGGGGTGGTCAGGCGTAGTGTAGCAGGTTAAGCACACTTGGAACGAAGCGCAAGGACCAGTGTAAGGATCCCGGTTTGAACCCCCGGCTCCCCACCTGCAGGGGAGTCGCTTCACGGGCAGTGAAGCAGGTCTGCAGGTGTCTGTCTTTCTCTCCCCCTCTCTGTCTTCCCCTCCTCTCTCCGTTTCTCTCTGTCCTATCCAACAGTGATGACGTCAATAACAACACAACAATAATAACTACAACAAAACAAAGGCAACAAAAGGGAAATATATATATATTAAAGAAACCAAAAAAAGAGCATGCTAGATTCTTTTTGTTAATAGAAAGAACTTTTGTTTTTAAAAATCACTTTATTGAGGGAAATAATGATGTATAAGACAACTGTCACATGAGTGCAATTTCTTATCTCAGCACACCACTCTCACCTCCAACACAAGTCCTTCGTCACAATGCACTGTGTCCTCAATGCTCTCCCCCCAGCCCCTCTCCCCCCAGCCTCATCCCTTCCCTTTAGGGCTATTGACTCTGGTGAGTTCATTTTCTCCTCTCCCTGTGAGGTGTGTCTGTGTATCACACTGCCACTGAAAGAAGTCTTCCTCTACCTCTGTATACATAAGTTTCAGCTTTCTTTTAAAACTTTTATTTAATTTTTTACTTGTTATTAACAAAACATTACAAGTTTAGAAGATTACAATGTATAAAGTTACATACCACACCCACCATCAATGTTCTGTAAACTTTCTTTTATTTATTCTCTTTTATTTATTCCCTTTTGTTGCCCTTATTGTTTTATTGTTGTAGTTATTATTGTTGTTAATGTCATCGATGTTGGATAGGACAGAGAGAAATGGAGAGAGGAGGGGCAAGACAGAGAAGGGGCGAGAAAGACAGACACCTGCAGACCTGCTTCACCGCCTGTGAAGCGAATCCCCTGCAGGTGGGGAGCGGGGGCTCAAACTGGGATCCTTACGCCGGTCCTTGCGCTTCGCGCCACATATGCTTAACCTACTGTGCTACTGCCTGACTCCTTCTTTTTAAAAAACTATCTTACTAATTTCCAAAAAAAATTATTCATTTATACTTATTTTTATGAAAGTGAGAGAGAGAGAGAGAGAGAGAGAGGAGAGGAAGAGGAAGATCAAAGTACTGTCACTCAGCTTTGATTTCTGTGGTGTAGGAGACCCAACAGCGACTTCAGGAATACAAGTCTGACACTCTACCAGTGAACTCTCTCTTAGTTCAACTTCCTGTTTTAGAAGATTTTTATTTATTTATTATTGGATAGAGACAAAAAATTGAGAGGGGAGGTGGAGAGAGACAGAGAGACACCTGCAGCCCTGCTTCACCACTTGTGAATCTTCCCTCCTGCAGGTGGGGACCGGGGGCTTGAACCTGCATCCTTGCACACTGTAACGTGTCATTTAGCCAAGTGTGCCACTGCCTGGACCCTCAATTTCCTCTCTTAATAAAGCAAACTCAACGTGTAAATAAGGCAATAATCAAGAACACAGGAAATAGCAAACAGTAAAAGTGATAAAGATAACAGTCACCCACAATTTTCTCCTTCATCTCTTGGATAATAGTATTCATCTTCTTTTTTTAAAAATATTTATTTTATTTATTTATTCCCTTTTGTTGCCCTTGTTGTTTTATTGTTGTAGTTATTATTGTTGTTGTCGTTGTTGGATAGGACAGAGAGAAATGGAGAGAGGAGGGTAAGACAGAGAGGAGGAGAGAAAGATAGACACCTGCAGACTTGCTTCACCTCCTGTGAAGTGACCCCCCTGCCGGTGGGGAGCCGGGGTTCGAACCGGGATCCTTATGCTGGTCCTTGTGCTTTGTGCCACCTGCGCTTAACCTGCTGCGCTGCAGCCCGACTCCCAATAGTATTCATCTTCTGCAGGTGTCTTAGAACAAGGGATTTGTCTTCTTTAATCTTGAGTTTATCACCTTGCTTTCTAAAATGTCAAAGAGAAAAATGGGCTTAAGTCTCTAATCTCTGAGTTTTTCTGGAAGCCAAGACACAATATTGCAACAAAATATATATCTTAGACTCAACTGCTTATTCATGTGTTTGAAAACATCTTCAATGATATGTTTTTTTTTTTCTCCCAGATCTTTGTGCCTGCATGATTTCTTCCCCTTTTAATTTCAGTTAGAAACATACGGAGGAGAGAGGAGAGATACTATCACATCACCCTATTTGGTATGTAGAGTTTTCCCTCGGTGCTGTGCTTGGTGCTCCCCTGAAGTTCTCAAGGCTTGAACATGACAAAGTGTGTGTTCTACCAGCTAACACTGGAATGCACAAGACAGGAGGTCTGGGCTGTAGTGAATCACATAGCATACATGACCATGAACAAGGACCCTGGCTCAAGCCCCCAGACCTCACCTGTGGGGGTAGGGGAAGAGCTCTACTTTCCTTTCCCCTCTCAATTTCTCTCTGTTCAATATTATCTCATTTATTCACCTTATTTGATCTTAATTCTGTGAAATTAAGATGTGTGTGGGCAACTCTGCTTTTTCTTTTTCCCTTTAGCTGTTATCTTTTACCCAAGTATATTTACAGATATATATATATATATATATTTTGCCATGGATCCAGTTTAGGAACTCAGAGGGGTGAAGTCCAGCTGAGAATGGATGCTGATGTGTACGTGTGGGGGTGGACCTAGGTGGTTGTCATGAATGAGACTTTCAAAGAAGGATGACAAAAAATAGCTTTGATTCTATTTCGTCTGGTCCAAGATGTCAGCACACTTTGTTATTATTTGATTCCCAGGGAATAAATTAATACTGTATTTGTTTTTTCTAAAAGATCTTGGAAGCAGCAAAGAGATAGTGATAACTAAGGGAATGTTACTGGTAGCCCCAGAACTTCTTGTCTCTGACCATTACATCAAAATCTCCTAACACTGAATTTAAAACAAATGTCCCTCTTTTCCTTGTGGCCTAACAGAAAGCTTTGGAGGGCAGTATCCGGAAACCAGATGGGTCAAGATCTGCCTGTTCTCAGGCAAACTACTATTTTTTTTTTTTGTCTGCACCTTAAATTTCTTCACAGTGTGAGCACAAAAGTTAGATGAAACATTTAGGCAAATGATTTTGTGCAAGCTTTCAGACCCAGGGTTTCAGAGAGGATGGGAAACACGAGGTCAGAAAGAGAGAGGGGAAAAAACGTTTTGAGTTATAAATTAAGCCTGGGCAGTTGCTATGTGATTGGAGGAAGTTAGCCAGGTTCTAACTCCCCCAAATTCCTTCATTACACAAGTGCTTCCTTTTGTTGTGACTTCACATAACATCTAATGCTATCATTCTCATTTCCTTTTTCTTTTTAAGAATTTATTTATTTATTATTGCATAGAAACGGAAATTGAGAGGGGTTGGGCAGGTAGACAGAGGAAGAGACACCTGCAGTTATGCTTCACCACCTGTGAAGGGCACTAGGGGTTTGAAGCTGGGTCCTTATAATTATCATGTGTGCACTCAACCAGTTGCACCGCCTCCTGGCCCCTTAGTCTCATTTTCAGTGTGTACATTTTATATGTTATTTGTGGTGATGGCAAATGTGACTAACAGCTCTGATATTTTCTGCAAATCTCTTCTTTAAAACCTAGTAGACTTTTAGTCTGCTCAGCCAGCATATCCCTTTGTAGTGAAAAGCGGGTCCTTTTCAATGACCTTGGAGCTTTTAGCATTTATTCCCTTCTCTTGACCTCCTGCTGTGTCTCTTTGCTTAATCAGGAATAAAGCCAAACTCCTCTGCCACCCACTGTTTCTCAGTGTATACGCATGGCTTTCTTTGAGTTGTGCCCAAAATAGCAGCAAATCTGAAAGCAACACTTGGAAATTCAATCATCTATAAAAAAAAAAATAATGAAAGAAAATAAAAAGTGAAGTCAAACCCCTTGATAGTTGAAGTTGGCTCTGGGAAGAATCTATTTCTGCAAGACTGAGGGCTCTGGGACACTGTGCTGAACAGTGAGGTGGATTCCTTTGTGTTTAGCGCTCAGAGAGGCTTGCTACACTGTATCAGCCCTTCAACCTACCAGAGAGCAATGCTGGTCTCTACTGACCATCCTACACCCGGACCAAGCACTCACAGAATCTTCCCTACCAGGGGAACTAGCAGAGTCCTTCCTGCTTATTGGCAGAATCTGATTCTGAAGTTTAGTTTTTGGTTTATTGCTCTTCCACTTTGCACTAGGGGACATTTCCTTGCACAGAACATCCGCATGCATGTTTTTCACATTCTAATGAGACTTTTGCTTAGGCCTTCTGGGAGAGAACTAGGACAAATCATGACTGAACAGCCTGATAATACAGAGTGGTGAGGGGGATGGATGGGGGCTGCTGCTCCTGCTTCCGGAATTAAAACTTCCTCCCTCCGAACACCTGGTTTCGCCTTTTTAAATCTAGTGCTGAAAGATGGATATGAAGCATCATTGAAAGTCTTTTGAAGACAGATTTACTTTTATTATTATTATTTTAAATAGATATATTTAATTTTTTGTTTACCTTTTATTGCCCTTGTTTTTTTACTGTGTAGTTGTTATTTTTGTCATTATTGATGTTGTTGTTAGATAAGACAGAGAGAGATGGAGAGAGGAGGGGAAGAGAGGGGGAGAGACAGACACCTGCCAGAGCCGTTTCACCGCCTGTGAAGTGACTCCCCTGCAGGTGGGGAGCCATGGGCTCGAACACCCGTCCTTAAGCTTTGTGCCACCTGCGCTTAACCCGCTGTGTTACTGCCCGACTCCCTATTAATATTATTTTAAAGATCTACTTATTTTTATGAGAAAGAGATAAAGAGACCAGAGCACACTCAATTCTGGAATATGGCGGTGCTGGGAAATTGAAGCCATGTTTTCAGGCATACAAATTTTGTGCTCCAGAACTTTGAGTTATCATTCTGGCCCAAGATTAATTTAATTTTATTTATTTTATGTGAGAAAAGAGAAGGAGAGAGGGAGGAATCAGGACACAGCTGGTCATGTTTGGGGTCAGACCTAGAGCCTCACTCCTGTGGACTATGTGCTCTGCTCAATGAGCCAATTGCTAGAGGCCACTTTATTTATTCTGCTTTGGTCTTCCTTTATGGGCTTGATTTAATTCCCCAATAGGTGTGAGTTTTATAATATTTATCATAGACAGAAACAGGCTTCTAAGAGGTTTATCTATATCATATATATTTACATATATATATATATATATATATATATATATATATGCAATTTATTTTAATGAGAGTGATACAGAAAGACCAGAGCACTTCAGCTCTGGTTTATGGTGGTGCTGGGGATTGAACCTGGGCCCTCAGAGCCTCAGGCATGTAAGATTTTGCATAGCCATTATGCTGTCTCCCCAGCTCCATCTATATTTTCCTTATCTGTAGTTTTTCTTAATGGTATACTGAGAGTAAACCCTAGCAATTATCAGCTCAACGTAAGAGAAAACAAAATCCTTTCCCTTGGAACTACCTGCTTCCGGGTGAGGGAGTTCACGTTGTCCTGGCCCATCAGGACGCCTGCCTTGGTTCCCGCTGTGCTTTGCTAGTGGTTCCATGTTACTCTGAGTTTCACCGTCTGGCCTCCACTTCAGCTGTTTGTACTGCAAATGTTTCTGTTCTTCTTTCTTTTCTCTGCTACCTGTAACCAAGGGAACTGATTCATACTGGAAGCTTTTCGCCAAACTCATCAGCCTTTTCTCCTCCTCCTTTTCATTGCTTGCAAGTGTACTTTCCTTATTTTTATTTATTTTCAATTATTATTATTTTATTTTACTAAAGCACTGCTCAGCTCTGGCTTTTGGTGGTGTGGGGGACTGAACCTGGGACTTTAGAGCCTCAAGCATGGGAGTGTCTTTGCATAACCATTATGCCATCTATCATCTGCCCCCAAAATATTTCTGTGATTTCTCAGAACAGTAGAAAGGTATCTACCCTACAGCCTAGCAATTCCTCTTCTGGGGATTTAACCAAAGGAAACAGAAACACCTGTCAGAGAGATCTATTGATATCTATGTTCATAGAAGCACAATTTGTAATCGCCAAAACCTGGAAACAACCCAGATGTTTAATGTCAGGTGAATGGCATCAAAACAAAACCAAACAAATAAACAAAAAACCATGGAATATATACATGATGAAATACTATTCAGCTATTAAAAATGATGAAGTCACCTCCTTTGCATTTTCTTGGATGAAACTTGCAAACATCCTGTGAAGTGAGATAAGCCAAAAGGAGAAAGGCAAGTACCAAATGATTTCACTTGTAAGCTGGACTTAATATACAGAGGCAGCGGGGTCAAGGGAGAACACAAAATGAAATGTGAACTCAGCATAGGGCATATTGCATCCGAGCAAAAGGGAAGGAAGAGGGGGAGGAGGAGAAGGAGGAAGGAGAGAACTTTGGGGTCCTGGTGCGCAATGAAACCCTACCCATGTGTCAGCGACTACAATGTGAACCATCAACCTCCTCAATAAATAAAAACAGCAAAAAAAAAAAAAGTTTTTGACCAGAGCACTGGAAATATCTGGCTATTGGTGGCGCTGGGGTTGAACCTTAGACCACTCACATGCAAGTCCTATGCATGACCACTTTTACACTGACCCTTAAAACATTTTAATTAAACACCTTTATTGAAATACTATTGAATTATAACATTGTGTACATTTCAGGTATGCATCAAAATCAGTGTTTCTTTTTTAAATTTAAGTGCTTTGATTTTTTTCAGTTATCTTTACTTATTGGGTAGAGACAGCATGAAACTGAGAGGGGAAGAGAGTGGTAGGGAGAGAGACAGACAGACAGACACCTGCAGCCCTGCTTCACCACAAGCAAAGCTTTCCCCCTGCAGGTGGGGATCAGAGGCTCGAACCAGGGTCCTTGCTCATTGTAACATGTGCGCTCAACAAGGTGTGCCACCACCCAGCCCCAAATCAACATGTTTCTATGCCACACTGAGTTCACAAATGAAAGTTCAATCTGATTCTTCATCGTGCGACTTCTCCTTTTGTTTAACTTTTCTTATATTTCTTGAGGAGGACAAGGAGCAGAAGAAAAGGAGAAGAGACCAAAGTATTTCTCTCTTTCTCTCTAACAGTGGGACAAGCAGTCTTTGCACTGAACTATCTCCTGCCTCTCTATTTGGACAATTCTTAGCTTCAGCTTTACCTCCCCTGTAAAGGAGGAGAGACAGAGAGGTCAACATGTTCATTTTTAAAAAATATTCTCACTGTAAGACACACAATAGCTGTTCAGTGGAGAGAGAGAAAGAGAGAGAGAGAGAGAGAGAGAATGATTTCACTTGGACTTCACAACAGTGTGAGCTTATCTTCATCTTTAGAAATTCAGAGACTTAGGTCCAGGAAAGCCCAGTGCTTTGATGAGCTCCAGAGCAGAAAGACAATGGGCATTTCGTGCCAGAGTGCACCTGCTTCTGATCCTTTTCTCTCCTTTATGTCTCCTCTCTAGGAAGGTCACGTGAATTTTTTATATGGAAGCTCACTGCTCTTTAAGGAAGGAAGAAGTCCGAGATCCACCAGTCACTTCACTATTAGTCGGTCAAAGCACCAGGAAACCAAGTAAGTCTGTGGTGGGGCATGGTAGAATCCCCACCTTTGCATGCAAGAGTGGTGTGAGCAGACAGGGAAGAGCACTGAAAAAAAAAAAACAGAAGATTCCGGGTGCATCTGGGTGACAAGTCTAGCAGATGGAGACTTGTCTCAAGTGGCCTCCCCCAGGGCTCTGTTCTGGCTCCTACGCTATTTAATATTTACATCAATGACCTCCCAGAAACTTCTTCAAGGAAGTTCATCTACGCCAATGACATCTGCCGTGCAACTCAGGCATCCAAGTTCGACATCCTCGAGGAAACACTCATGAAAGACATGTCTCTGATATCTGATTACTGTAAAAAAAATGGCGACTAATCCCTAGCACTGCAAAAACGGTATCATCTGTTTTCCATCTACACCATGCCTCGGCCTTGCGTGAGCTTAATGTGCAGCTTGGCGGTACGAGAATCCGGCATGAAGCCCAGCCAGTCTATCTTGGCGTTACTCTCGATCGCACCCTGTCATTTCACGAACATCTCATAAAAACTGCAGCAAAGGTGGGCGCGAGGAATCACATCATTGCAAGACTGGCCAGCTCCTCATGGGGCGCGAGCACTTCCACACTGTGATCATCATCTCTGGCATTATGCCATTCCATTGCAGAATACTGTGCCCCAGTTAGGTTCCGTAGCCCCCATGTCCACTTGGTCGATTCCAAATTATATTCCTCCATGAGGATAATTTCTGGAACCATCCGTTCCACCCCGGTCCCATGGCTGCCAGTTCTTAGCAACATCACCCCGCCAGATATTCGTCGGGATGCGGCATCATCTAAGTTCATTTCCCATGTCTACGCTCGAACAGACCTGCCAATATACTCGGATATCTTCGCCCACCCTGTCCAATGCTTGACGTCTCGTCACCCAATCTGGTCCCCTATGCCTACATTGAACTTCTCTGTTCCAGTCTCTTGGAAACAGAGTTGGCAGTCAGCTGAGGTAAAGAACAAACACCTCATCACAGAGCCCTGCAAGCGTCAACCCGGCTTTGACCTAGCACGTTATGATTGGGCCCTCCTCAATCGCTATCGAACAGGCCATGGCCGGTGCGCCGCTATGTTCCATCGCTGGGGAGCCAGAGACGACCCGAACTGCCCCTGCAGCTCCAGACAGACTATGACCCACATAGTCAACGACTGCCACCTCTCCAGATTCAAAGGAGGTCTCGAAACTTTACATCAGGCTCAATCTGACGCTGTTGACTGGCTATGGAAGAAGGGCAAACGCTAGAAGAAGAAGAACTGGAAATGGCCTCTGGAGACTAGATGCTATGTAGACCCTTGCTATCCTTAGAGGGTCCACGTTTCCTGGTGCTAGTGTTCTTTCTATAATCACCTCTCACCTCACAAGAGCCTTTTGTGAGATCTGAGAGTAGTTCAATGCAAAGCTATAAGCTTCTGGGACTTTCACATTAAAAGGAGTGTCCAGAATTTGATTTTTTAAAAAAATTTCTTCATGGGGGGATTAAGGGTTTATAGTCAACAGATACAGTAGATTGTATGTGCATAATATTTCTCAGTTTTCCATATAACAATTCAACCCCCACTACCTGGATTTGATTTTTAGGTGTAAGTAAATCTCTGAAAAAACTAGGATGACTATTTATACCAATGTTTCAGCCAAATACGGTTATCAGCAGACTGTACAAGACACTGGTGCACTCTGTCTCGCTTTTGATGAGATTTACTGTACTGATCACATATAAAGAGTTTCACATGAGACAGAGAGTGGAGAGACATCTGAGTCCACTCTGACACACACAGCACTGAGGATTGAACCAGCAACCTCTGCCATGTTAGTCTAATTCCCTTCCAGTTGAGTCATTGCTCCTGTTCTGGAATTGCTGATCTTACGTTGCATGAAAATGTTACCGCAGTAGAATGGGTGGCCTGTTGGCTAGTGCTACCATCTTGGGATTCTGAAAGCTAGCAGACTTGCTTCCAAGGTAAATTTCCCCAAACAGTATAGCTGAGATAACTGCTTTTTCCTACGAAAGTGAAAACAAACCACCTTGGAAGACAGGAAAGACATTTTTCCCCTCAAAGGATTTTTTGTGCATGCTTCTGAAACTCATGAGTAACTTCAGACTTTTACAGTCAAATATCTTTCTTAGGACAAAAAACACCTTTAAGGGGGGTTTTCCTAGCTGTGTGACTTACTCAAGTTGGAAGTAAGAATCCTTTAAAGGAAACCTTCAGAATTCACTGGGGTACTACTATTCCAAGCATTCCTTTATTTTTTTTAATTTGTTTTTAATTTTAATTTTATTTATTTATTTTGGACAGAGAGAAAATGAGAAGGAAAGGGTATAAAGGAGAGAGGGGGAAAGACAGAGAGAGAGAGAGAGGAGAGAGAGAAAGCGAGAGAGAGAGCTGTAGCACTACTTCACCATTCATGAAGCTTCTCCCCTGCAAAAGGGGACCTGGGGCTTGAACCTAGGTCCTTCTACATTGTAAACTGTGTTTCCTCCCAAACTTTAACCTCTTGTGGGCCAGCTCTTGATTCTGAATTGTGTGCCATTCCAGGAGCAAACGAGTGCTCTCAGACCTCCCAGGAGTAGGCTGGGATTTAGATTCCAATATTCTCCACAACTTTGCTCTGACATGATCTAGTTGGTAGAATAATTGAGAAAGTATTCTCTAGACCTAAACTGCTGGAGGAATCAGGGAGATTTCTTTAAATCTCCGTTCCATTTCATAATAATACGCATATAAGCATGAAGTGATCCATGCCAAATAAAGTGGTTTAAAATAACTGCTTTATTCTACACACTGTAAACACTTTGGACTGAGGGAACAGGGTTTAGATAGATTTGTTTTGAACAGTCTGGGCCTCCTGCTGGAACAACTCAAGGGGCAGAGAAAGAATTAGTTTTCAAAGACAGCGTGCTTCACTCCCAGGCCTGTGTGCTGCTGCTGTCAGCAGGAGATGAGGCTGAACATGTCCAATGCAGCATTTGTGTGCAGTCTCACAGGACTTGACTCCCTCACAGCACGGAGGCCTTGAGCTAGTCGAACGTCTTAAATGTGAATTTCTTTGTGCAACAGCAGAAGCGGTACCGTCTTTTACAATATGTCCTCAGAGTGTCATCACTGCGTACTCTACCCATCGAAGCATTCTTATTTATGTACTTAACTTGATAGAACAGAGAGAAATTGAGAGGGGGAAGAGGAGATAGGGAAAAAGAAAGAGAAACACCTGCAGCATTGCTTCACCCCTCATGAAGTTACCTACCCCCTTGCAGGTGGGGATTAGGAACTTGAACCCTGGTCTTTTCACATGGTAGTGTGTGCACTCAGCTCAGTGCAGCTCCTCATCCCCGTCACATCGTATGTCCACCCAGATGCAAGGGGGAGGGGCATCGACGCTACTTGTTGGTGACTCAGTGGTAGGGCCACTCTGCAGCAGAGCAGAAGTGATGGGAGGTGTGATCATACCCACTTGGAAAATAATCTTCCATGTTTCTGTTTTATGGCTGTGTTGTGATTTGCTTTGAGGACCAAGATCACTTACTAATAACTCAGATTTGAATTCTATAGGACAGTAAAGCAGAGAGCTCACATTTCGTAAACATGGGTTTGGGAGACCATGCACACACACACACTTTTTTTAAAATTAATTTATAAAAGGAAACACTGGGAGTCGGGTGGTGGCGCAGCGGGTTAAGCGCAGGTGGCGCAAAGCACAAGGACCGGTGTAAGGATCCTGGTTTGAGTCCCCGGCTCCCCACCTGCAGGGGAGTCGCTTCACAGGTGGTGAAGCAGGTCTGCAGGTGTCTCTGTCTCCCTCTCTGTCTTCCTTTCCTCTCTCCATTTCTCTCTGTTCTATCCAATAACGGCATTATCAATAACAACAACAATAGACCAACAAGGGCAACAAAAGGGAATAAATAAATAAATAAATAAATAAGGAAACACTGACAAAACCATAGGATAAGAGGGGCACAACTCCACACAATTCTGACCACCAGAACTCCATATCCCATCCCCTCCCCTGATAGCTTTCCTATTCTCTATCCCTCTGGGAGCATGGACCCAGGGTCATTGTGGGGTGCAGAAGGTGGAAGGTCTGGCTTCTGTAATTGCTTCCCCGCTGAACATGGGCGTTGACAGGTGGATCCATACTCCCAGACTGTCTCTCTCTTTCCCTATTGGGGCAGGGCTCTGGGGAATCGGAGATCCAGGACACACTGGACACACACATTTTTAAATTTTTTTTCTCGTAACAAGCACAAGAGGATGGATTTTGGGGGGTCAATTTTTCCCCCTCTTCTATGACTGGCTGGTATAGAATATAAAATCAATGAACATTCTTTTTTAAAATTTTATTTTAATTTTATTAGTATTTTAATATTGATTTACAAAATTTTAAGATCACAGGGGTATAATTCTGCATCATTCCCACCACCAGCGTTCCGGATCCCCATTCCCTCCACCGGAAGCTATAGCAGTTCTGCAAAGTTACAGATATGCATTAACTATTATTTCTACAACTATCTGTTTATGTTTGTATATGTTTGTTCATTTTTTCCAGGAACATTTACCTTCTCAAAATCTATATTGGATAGCGACAGAGAGAAATTGAAAAGGAACGGGGAGATGCCGAGGAAAAGAGAGAAAGGTATCTATAGTACTCACGCTTCATAGCTTTGCCCCTGCTGGTTGGGACTGGGGGCTTGATTCCCGGTCCTTGCACATTCTAATGTGTGCTGTCAGCCAGACATGCCAGACATGCCACCCCTGGGCTCCCACTGTTCAGGTTTTATGTATACGACAAACAGCTACAAGAATGTATGATTTGAGGAATATGAAAGGAGACCACCTGGGACCATAACAAGACAGGACTAGAAAGAGTTCAGGAACCCATCAAATCACTGGTGAGTGTGGCTCCAGGACAGAGAGGAGCACTTTGCCAGTTGAGACACCACCTCCAGTCTGTTTCACCAACAAAAAGAAGGATGAAGGGAAGAGAGGACTCCCCCTGAGACTCAGCAAATGCAACTGTGAGTCTCCATTGCTACTGCCCTCAGAAGCTGGAGCAGTGGCAGGGAGGCCCTGTGCTGACGCCAGGGTACAGAGAACTAGCCAGGAAACTCAGGAGAAGATCTATACCTTAGTGGCCTAGTGGTGGGGCTGTGAGAGTCTCTTTGCATAACCACTGGATTATCTCTGCCCCACCCTACTTTATCTCTTGGTCAGGAGTCAGTGATTTAGCTAAGAAGCACTTACAGTTTAAAAGCCCTCAGCTTCCCATAGCCTCCCATAGCCTACAGGGAAGAAAAAGAACAAAAGAGACTTTTAAGCCACTGAGCTCCAAATCAGGGATTAAAATAATATTGAAACAACTGTCAATTTCCACAAATGTGAATGCTTTAATTACCTTACTTAGAATACATGTCCAAAAAGGATGACAGAGGACCTAGTGGGGTTGTATTGTTATATGGAAAACTGGGAAATGTTATGTATGTATTTATTGTCGAATGTCTGACATTAATTCCTCAATAAAGAAATTAAAAAAAAATGTATGAGTCAAAAATGGTATTAGGTACTTAAATGTTGCACCATGCTTGTGTCTATATGCACATGTGAATACAGAGAAATCTAACAAGAGGCAAATCTTCACCCATCTTCCATATTCTGTATCTTTTGATTATTAATAGACAATTTCTTGCATTAAATGACAATTAAGTAATAAAATATCTGGGTTTTATGTGCTGAGGAAATAACTCAATCTCTGAGAGTTGATTAGATTGATAAAATGATTCAGGAAATATAAATTTAATGGAAAGTTATTTTTCGAAAAATCATAAAAATTAAAAGAACTAATGCAATTTGTAAATGAATGTCATGATTAACTTAGATGAAACCTTAAGATATTCTGATGCCAATTTTTTTCCAACTTCTCCCTCTAAAGCTCTGTCCTGTCTATAACCTCACACTTCAACCTCCATTTCTACAAAAATTCACAGCCTCATTTATGGCAGAGAGGACTTGTGTCCATGTGGCAAAAAAAAGAAAAAAAAAGTGTTTCTGTTTCCCATGCGGGAATGAGATGAGGGGTGTCCTCAAGGGCAGGAGGGTCTCTGCATGAGAGGGGGACATCGTGACTCTGCACATGTCCACCGATGCCCTTCATAAGAAGGATGTTTTATCAAGATAAGCATCATGCAGTGTGGAAGGGGGAGAAATGCCAAGTTTCTTCTAAAATCCCCGTCCCCGTGGCTTCGACATTTTTAAACGGGTTCAGCTGTACTTTTGTTGAGCAAGGTCCCGCGCAAGGATAGGGTTTAAGCCTCTGGCTCCCTACCTTCAGGGAGGTGACTTCATAAGCAGTGAAGCAGGTCTGTCTTCCCTTCCTCTCTCGGTGTCTCTGTGTCCAACAACAGCAACAACAGCAACTTCCTCTCATGTAAATCACTTCTGTTGTTTTTTGGGTGTTCCATACAAAAGCTTCTCCTCCCGGGGTTCTTCTGTAGCTTCTGCTTCTCTGGCAGTGAACTCTTAGTGCTTCTCACCTGTCACTAGTCCTCTGGCTGGGTTGGTTCTCTAGTTTCCTTACTGACTTTTAAGTGGCCACCCTGTGGAAGGAAGTAGGCCATTATAGTCACAGCAGGTGACTTTAATAAAGAGGCCACCTATCAGGTGTGTCCTCCCGACTGTCCCAGAAGATGCCTTCATGCCACCCACTCCGATGAACTTTCACATCTTTCCAGGAAACAATGACGTTCTCTACTGATATCGAAAGATGACTGTACAACCACACTCTATAGATACTTTACTTTCTGTATATATTTCTAAGAAACAGAAACCTGGGCAAGTTGAAGCCTTGCTTTTGTTCTGATAACAATACTAGGTAGAAGAATGGCAGGCTTTAGGAATTGTGCTTTATTTTATTCGTAGGACTTGAGAACCACCTATCCTCAGATTACTGTTGTTTACAATGATGACGCAAAGGAACATAAGCTGAACTATTCATGAGAGAAACTTAACTAAGATCGCACTAGACCACCTCTGGGAGCACACTAGCTTGAGTGAGAACATTCCGGTAGCTAAGGTACACCGTATTTTAAGATCGGATTAAAGTAGTCGGCATTGCTGAGAGATTTGGTTAAAGTTCTGGTAAGTCGTTTTCTTCACAGGGCAGCGCAAGTGACTCTTCTTCCAGGTGTGGATGAAAGATCCAATTATCAAGAGGTGTTAACAGCACGTCTTGTAGCTTCAGGATGTTCTTGGCTAGTTGTGTTCATATGTACTTAATATTTTTTAAAAAATGTTTTATTGTCCCTTTTGTTGCCCTTGCTATTTTTCATCGTTTTTGTGGTTATTATTGTTGTTGTTATTGATACCGTTGTTGTTAGATTCGACAGTGAGAAATGGAGAGGAGGGGAAGACAGAGAGGGGGGAGAGATAGACACCTGCAGACCTGCTTCACCACCTGTGAAGCGACTCCCCTACAGGTGGGGAGCCGGGGGCTCGAACCTGGACCCTTAAGCCAATCCTTGTACTTTTTAAGTCTCGACAGTTTGTTTAGAAAGACAATTTAAATCACTGCCATAGATAGACATCTTCATTTTTCTAATTTATATAAATGGAGCTCATAATTATCAAAAGCTAGTTTGTTCTCTCAATCATGTAAATTCATGTCGTAAATCATACTTTGGAAGACGGTTGTTCTAAGAAAAGTGTTTCCAGTGATGTTTCTACTTTCTTTTATTTTAGTTTTTTAATATTTGTTTATTTTTATCTTATTGGATAGAGACAGAGAGAAATTGAGATGGATGGGGAAAGAAAGAGAGGCACCTGGAGCACGACTTTATCACTCACAAAGCTCTCCCCTTGCAGGCGGGGACTGGGGGCTTCAACCTGGGTCTGTGGTAACGTGTGCGCTCAACCAGGTGTGCCACCACCCAGCCCCAATTTTTCTATTTGAAAGTTACAAAGCAAGGCTGAGGGAATTGGTGGACGTGATGATTGTCCAGGTTATCAGTTCCTTTAAAGAAGAGATTTTCTTCATGCCAAGTACTTTTTTTTTTTTTTAATCACGTTGGGGTAAAACTAGAAAACAATCAAATGAAAACTAGAACACACTGTGATGTGTGGGAGTTAAATAACATATTCTTGGGCAATCTGAGTTTTCAGAGGAAATGAAAGATGAAGAAGGAGATAGCAAAACTTGTGGGATACAGAACAAGTATTGCTAAGAGGGGACTTTATAGCAATAAATGCCTCCATTTAAAAAAACAGTATCCCAAATAAACTTCTTAATTATACTTCAAGCAACTAAAGGTTGGCTGAAGAAAGGAAACATAGATGGGAAAGAACAAAAGCACCAGGAAAAGAAAATTTAGGACTTTTTTTTTCAACATATTTATTTATTCACTTTTGCTGTCTTTGTTGTTTTATTGTTGTAGTTATTATTGATGTTGTTGTTGTTGGATAAGACAGTGAGAAATCGAGAGGAGGGGAAGACAGAGAGGGGGAGAGAAAGATAGACACCTGCGGCGACTCCCCTGCAAGTGGGGAGCCCAGGGCTCGAGCCGGATCCTTACGCAGGTCCTTGCGCTTTGCGCCACGTGGCACTTACCCACTGTGCTACCACCAGACTCCTGAATTTAGGACTTCTGTTACTATGTTGAGCAGAAGTGGTGAGAGTGGACATTTTTAAATTGTTCATGATCTTAGATTAAAAATCATTCAACTTTTGACTTCAGCTGAGTACCACAATAAAATAATAACAAAAGCATACATTTATAAAAATAGGGGTTTCTGACTTAAAAATATTCATTTTTTTGGCAGAAGACTTTTGTGGTAACCAGTTCTAGTCTTAGTTGGTACTCTCTGTACTTCCTTATGGAAGTACACTACATCTGTCTAGCTCTGTTCTTCCTGTCTTATGAAATGGTACAAATTTAAGAAAGGAGCAGAGTCATTCATTCATTCATTCATTCTTCTGACAAACTTTTAATGAGAATCTCTTCAGTATCCGTTTTAGATACTGAGGATACAAAATCAGTCATACACGATCTCAGTCCATGCTGGAATGGCTCAACGTAGGGAAGAAGACACAAATAAGATTCATTATGGGATCTAAAAGTAAAAGTTAGTATAACTACTTTGTGGAGATAAATGAGGGCATACTTTACTCTGATGAAGAGAAGTAAATGTGATTTCAAAAAGGTAATTCATCTTAAATTTAGAACTGGAAGACGGGGAACTGGGCAGTGATGTGCCAGGTTAAATGCCATGCTACCATGTGCAAAGATCCAGGTATAAATCTCCTCCAGTCCCCAACCACAGGGCGAAAGCTTCATGAGCAAACAGGGCTACAGGTCTCTCTCTCTCTTTCTCCCTCCCTTCCTTCTCAAGCTTATGAAATAATAAATAACTAAATAGAACTGAAAGATCAGTACTCATTTCCAAGCAGTCTTGGAGTGGTAAACTGGAAGTAGAGAAAGCAAGAAAAAAAGCAAAAAGTGCAGTATTGGGTGGGAATATTAGTTCTGCTATGGACTGAGCTGCTTGGAAAGTCCAGTGAGACAGGAGGCAAGAAACAGGGGAGTTACACTAAAGGAAGCCTTATAGATTTTACCAAGGGATAGGCATGTCTTCTCTATGTACAAGAAAGTTACTACTTTTTTTTTTTTTTTTTTTTACAAAGAAGCAAATGGTAGGATCAGATGCATTTTGGAAACATTCAGCTGTAAGTGAAAAATGTTTTGAGAGATGGGGGAGGCAGAGGATATATCTGAGATGTAAATGTGAACGAAATGATGAAGGGATTATGAAAAAAATCAATAGGGATGAAGCCTTGGATACATCCCACAGGTGAGAAGATGAGTGTTAAGCCCTCCTTCGCTAGCACGTTAGACAGAAGGAGAGGGCACTGAAGAATCAGAATATTTTTTTCCTAGAAGATGGTATAGAGGAGGATGGGAAGGGAGGGGGTGTTAACAGTCTGAGAAGCAGCACAAGGTGGAAGGGACACACAGACGCAGTTCCCCACTCAGTCTTCAAGACTGTTGAAGACTTTGTTGATTAGTACACCTCATTAATAATAATCACAAAGATTGCAAAAGAACGTTTCAGCATACACATTGTATTGGTTACCTAATACCAGTTTTTCTGTAGCCCTATTAGTGATTAATTTGACAGCTTAAAAAAAAAGATGCTGAGAAAGCTTAAGTAAATTGCCTATGATCTTGAATTCAAATCCTAAATCCTATTCTCTTCCTCCAACATAATAGTTTGAAAATGTTGATTGTTTTCTGTGAACATGCTGGAAGGCTAAAATGTTTCCTTTATCTGAATTTTGATTATTTGAAATATAATTCATTTAGTAAAAGTTCATTTATTTGCAAGTCTAAATACCCAATTATCTAAATAAGGGAATTAGCTTGAAAGGGAAAATTCTAAGACAGCATCTCATTGGGATAACTGAACGACGATTTTTCTCCATGTGTCACACCTGAAGTCTCTATGGTGGCCTGCGTCCTGGAGCTGCCAAGTCTTTCTGGCGACGTGGTGGTGGCTGGGTCATAAGGATGGGCTGATCCACAGTGTGTGGGGTTAAGGCAGACGTGCTCCATCAGAAGTAATTGAAAATGAGAAAAAATAGCATGAATTTCATCAACAGAGATCTTTTATACCCAGAGCAGAAGAAACTGTATATATATATACAGGTTAAAAAAAAAATAGTACTAGAATGAAATGAAAGGGCAAACCAGTGACAATCATTGGTTTTGTCAATGGCGACATGTCATCTTTTTCAGTCCCCAGCAGATGCTGGTACCACAAATAATTTATATTTATTTTAAATATTCTTGTGCTAGCATGTTCACGAGGAGGAGGTTGGAGAAATGAGCATAAATCACTGACTTTGATTTTCAGTGCAAAACTGGAAAATGTAATTTTTCAATGAACATTTTATATAACATGTCATGCTTTTCTCAGTTTTCAGATAAACTCAGACATTTGACTGATGAGAAATTACAAACATTTAAAATATCTTTCCACTTGATGTGCTTGGTAGATTTATTTCCAGTGAAAGATTTTACAAGCACATATTTTAAGTTGTTTGTATTTTACCAAATTTTCAATGCATAGGTTCTGGATTTGATCCTACTTTTCCCACTAGTTAGTCAATGAATTTGGGTAAATTATTTTACCCAGTGTCATCTCAGTTCAACTTGTCTTTCATTGATATGTTTTAAAATACTAAATGAGTAAATTTATTTAAAATGGAAATTATATTTTGAGGATTCAGTAGATGGTGATTATTACTATTACTCTATCATATTTTTTTCTTTCAGTAACCAGTATTTATTTTTATTTGATTGGACACTGAGAAATTGAGAAGGGATGGAGGAGATAAAGAAGGAGTGAGGAAACTGGAATTGGCGTATGGCACCAAAGTAAAAGACTGCGGTGGGTGGGTGGGGAGAATACAGGTCCAAGAAAGATGACAGAGGACCTAGTAGGGGTTGTACTGTTGTATGGAAAACTGGGAAATGTTATGCATGTGCAAACTATTGTATTTACTGTCGACTGTAAAACATTAATTCCCCAATAAAAAAGGGTGAGCAAGAGTGCCACCCATGGTACTATTTCATGATGTCAGCCACACCTGTAGGGGGAGCTTCACAAGCTGCTGTAAGTGCCCCTCTCTGTCTCCCCCTTTCCTCTCAATTTCTCTTTTTCCTATTACATAAAAGAGAGAAAAAAAGAGGGGCAGTGGAAGGGGGAAAATGGCAACCAGGAGTTGTGGGTTCATTATTCAGGCACCAAGCCCCAGTGATAGCCGTGAGAGTAATAAAAACTAAGGAAATAAAGATAAATACATTTGACTGTACAGCAAAGAAGAAAGCATCTGCCCAACAAGGTAAGAAGTGTAGCAGCTCATGTTCAGTGTGTTCTTCACTATATTTAGAGGAGCTGCTGCTTCTTTTTAATAGTTGTTGGTGTTATTATTATTGTTTGTTGATGTTGTTGTTAGATGGGACAGAGAGAAATGGAGAGAGGAGGGGAAGACAGAGGGGGAGAGAAAGACACCTGCAGACTTGCTTCACTGCTTGTGAAACGACTCCCCTGTAGGTGGGGAGCTGGGGGCTCGAACCATGGCCCTTATGCCAGTCCTTGTACGTCATGCCGAGTGCACTTAACCCGCTGCGCTACCGCCTGGCCCCCAAGGAGCTGCTCCTTTATACCTGGGAATACATTTTACCTTTTGACCAGATACAACAATATAAAGTTTTGGTCATACATTTCTTAAATTCCTGGTTTCTTGCAAATGTAGATATCAGTCCACCAGAGAAGTTACTTCTTGGATTTCTGCCCTTAGGACTCTGTCCTGTGTTGTATGCTTTACATTGGGTTGTTCTAGCTCTCCCCCTGCCAAGAAAATTGGATCAGTCCTGCTAGTTTCGCGGCCGCTTGGCCCCGCCCCTAGGAACCCGAGAGGGTTCCAGAGTTCCAGAGTTCGAGAGTGCTTGGTGCTGTCGCGGGGGAAAGAGGCAGCAGAGTTCTGTTTGGTGATAAGTTTGGTTTAGTTTATGAATCGTTGTTCCTGAATAAAGAAATACAGCTTCCCTGCCCAGCCGTATGTCTCTGGTCGTCTCTGTTACCCGCCTGTGAAGCTAGCCCCGCCAGCTGGAGCCTCCGAATTTTAACAACAGTCCTGCATACCCGTTTCACTACTGCAAAACACATCTGGAATCTGCACAGTGTAAAATAACAGCCGAGATGCTCAGTGGCAAGCCTTTCAAAGTTCCACAGTATTCAGTAGAACAGTAACGAGATGGCAAATCCTTTATTATTGCTTTCTCTAAGTACATATTAGCTCATTTAATTCCCACAAGCCTATGTAGTAAATACCACTAAGGGGCTGAGTCAGGGAGACACCACGACATTCCCAGACCATACAACCAGTAACAGAAATCTGGCTCCAACATTTGTAGCACTTTCCATTTCTGCTGTGGTGCAGTTGATAAAGCATGTTGTGTAAGTGTAGCCTGATGATTGGATCCACACGCATGTCATGACATGGGCCATCTCAGTTAGTGCTGCTTCAGCTTCCCACAACTATAATGGCCTTGTTATAGGGACATTTCTCAGCCACTCTTAGCAACTCCCAAGTATATAATATAGTGAGTTCTGATCTCTACATTATACATGGGACCGTCAGAGCGTATCCATCTCTTATCTGAGCATGTGCGCTCTTTGAAAGACATTCCCACTTCAACCATAATCCTACGGTATATTTTGGGACTTTTTTTTTAACTTTTTAAAACCATTTTTATAAACTTTTTATTGCTACCTTTTAGCTCCTTGTATTATTATTATTATTTTTATTTCCTAGGACTGAGAGAGAGGGGCAGAGAGACATAGAGGGAGAGAGACATTTGTAGATCTTCCCCTATGAAGGGGGAACCCTTCAGTGGGGGACAAGGTCTTAAACCCAAGTCCTTACACATAGTAACATGTGCACTCAGTCAGGTGCACCGCCACCCAGACCCCTTTTTATTTACATTTTAGGAATCCACATGTAAGTGTGATCACCCAGTATTTGTCTTTCTATGAAATGTTTCCTTCATCTTAATGCCTTCCAAATCTTTCCACGCTGCCACCCATGGCAAGGTTTCCTTCTTTCTCATGCTGAACAACTTTTCACATGTCTTTAATCCACTTATCTGTAGAATCAGTTTATCCTTTTGACTATAGTTGAACAAAAATAGTATCTGAGAAGATGGTGTAGAGCAGAGAAAAGAGCTAGACAGTTGGGTTAGGGCAGAGAGTAGTTACCATTCTTGAAAACAATTTCTGAGTAGAAGTACCCCCATCCACCTGACCCAGGACCCACATATATATTTATATTTAGCACAGGAGCCTATGAAACCTCTGAGTCCCTGTTGGTCTGAGCTCAGGGCTACATCATCTTCTCAGATAATATTTTTGTTCAACTCCATGTTAGCTATAAAACTCAACCAAAAACTCTGATAGTTGTGGGCCCCTAAGAAAATGCTTATAATTGACTCCCTAACTTCTTAGGACCACATCTGCAACCTTGGGAGGACTGCTGTAGCTTACAGTGGAGGGATGGGGGTCCAGAACTCTGGTGGTGAGTTGTACCACTGTTATCTTCTCATTTTATAAATCACTAAGAAAATGGGAATCTGCAGAGGAGAACCTCCCTTTCACTTGTGTGTTAAGTTGGGTGTACCACCACGTAGCCTCTGTGCTGTCACATTTTCACAGTCTCTCAGTTTTTATTTGTTCGATGGGTCCTATTGTAGTGCTGATTAGTTCTAGAGATCTCAGTGATGTTGTGGATTAAGGAGTTTTACCTAGATTGCAGCTGAATGGGAGACTGATTTCCTGTGGGGCTTATTTCTTTAGAGATAGATGATAGCACAAAGGGAAAGCTCTGATTAGTGTTTGAATGACAGCAAGGAGAATAAACCCCAGTCTCTTTGTCAAGGCATATGATGTGATGAAAATGTTCACTATGGACGTGTACCCTGGCTATTGCTCTTTTGGGGGTCCAAGTTGCATTTTATGATATAGTACTTCCTCCCTACTTAGACTATCCAGAGCATTTCTATACTCTTGGCACTTTTTTTTTTTTTAATGATGTAACAGAATGCCTAAATGATATTGTAGGTTGGAGGAGAGCAGATTGTTTCCAGATTAGTCGCTGTTTGCTATTTTTCTTCTTAGAATTAGGCCTTCTATATCTAGAGTCACGTGTTACCTCTCATCTTTCACCTGTAGGTTATCTAAGTGATGGCTACATTTTGTTTCATTTTATTTTCTCATAAGTGCTAACTCAGCATTTTAATGTCTGACTTGATAAACACTCCTGGATTGCCAGGGAATCACAGAACAAAGCCAAGCCAGACCACGTTGGTTGGGCAGAATCACACAGAATAGCACAATCTGCAGGAAGTCAGCCAGATGGGGTAAAGTCCAGTCACAACTCAACGTAGTTTTTCAAGTATTTCTAATTTTAAAAATACTTCTTTTTTTTTGTCTCCCCAAACTAAATATAAGTAAACTAATCCACAACAAACCCAATCACAGCTAACCAATTAGTAAGCAAGTAGGGGAAGAAAAACCGACTCCAGTCTCACACCTTACGTGCACTTCTCAATTCAGTCTTCCAGACTAAGACATCATGTAGGAGAGACCAGTTTTAGTAACAAGTTTCAGTTAAAAGAAGTTTGGGGGACACTGTGTTTCATTTTGTAAAGGACACTCTTATACTAACTGATGCCTGAGAGGTAGAACAAATAGATGTCCTCACTTTTGGTATTTTTCTAGAGTGCTTAGTTACATGACCAAAGCCTAAAGCTATGTTTCAATCTGTTGTGTTGTAATGATTAACTATATTTTTAGGATTCTGATTTTAGTTCAGTAAATATTTTCTGAGTCATATATGTCTAATATGAAAGATTGCTATCCTGAAGAGTCTATAATTGGGACTGGGAGCCGGTAGAACTTTACAAATATCAGCTTTATTGATTCACACGTCTTACAGTTCATCCATTTTAAAGTGACAACTCATTGGTTTTCAGTGTATTTCTAAGATTGGACAACCATCACTACATTTAATTTTAGAATATTTTTGTCATTTGAAAAAATAAAACTAAATTGAAAATAGTGATCACTTCTCATCAGCCACCCAGTTTTATAAACCCACCAGTATATTTCCTTTCCGCATAAGAGATTTACCTGCTTTAAACAGAGCATATGACGAACCATTCAATATGCAGTCCTTTTGCTTGACTGCATTTATTCAGTGTAGGATATCAATAAAAATAGATATTTGATGACTTCAGGCTTAATATCTCACTCATTACCAGAAAGACTTGTTTCCAGTAAGTTATCTGCATAGTCCTCAAACATAGGTGGGTTAACAAGCTATAGCTCTTGGGTAAAAACAACTCCTGAACACATAAAGCCTTTATTTATTTTTTTAATGTTATTTACTTTAAAAATTTTTTTATTTATAAAAAGGAAACACTGACAAAAAACATAGGATAAGAGAGGTACAACTCCACACAATTCCCATCACCAGAACTCCATATCCCATCCCCTCCCCTGATAGCTTTCCTATTCTTTATCCCTCTGGGAGTATGGACCCAGGGTCATTGTGGGATGCAGAAGGTGGAAGGTCTGGCTTCTGTAATTGCTTCCCTGCTGAACATGGGTGTTGACAGGTCGATCTACACTCCCAGCCTGTCTCTCTCTTTCTCCAGTAGGGTGGATGTCTGGGGAAGCGGAGCTCCAGGACTCACTGGTGGGGTTGTTTGCCCAGGGAAGTCCGGTTGGCATCATGGTAGGGTCTGGAACCTGGTGACTGAAAGAAGAGTTAGCATATAAAGCCATACAAATTTCTGACTAATCATGAACCTAAAGGCTGGACTAGTACAGATGAAGATGTGGGGTGGGGAGTGAGGATGTCTCTGTTTTGTAGATAGTTAGTAGCCCTATTTTAGTTATATTCCAAAGGGCCCATGACTATACTAGTTTTTTTTTTTTTTTTTTTTCTGAGCCTGACATCTGATATACAGGTGGATCCAAGTTATTGTCTGGGGAGATGATGTCATGGCTAGAAAAAGGACCAGAAAGCTGGATCAGGAAAGAGAGTAGCTCCCAAATATTGTTGATTATAAACCCCATTGATTTGATGTGATCTGGGGCCCATATTCAGCTTAGGACCCTATGTGACCTTTGCATCCCTGTACGTCTGAGCTCACATTCTCTGGTCATCAGTAGGAACGTTACAAGCTGCCCTAATTTCAGAACCCATCTTCCTCAGGTGTAGCATAGAGTATGTTGTCCAGCCTCCCTTTGGAGGATGGAACATTCTCTACCGTTGTTGATCCAAGTTGAGGGCAAGGTCCTATGGGGGCCCACAAAGGGGTCTATTTTGTTGTTCCTTATAGAGATGACCAGTAACAATGGAGAGAGGGATTTATTCGAGTTCTAGGCCCATCAACTCTGTGTGGGAATCTCAGGACTCCCCGATTAGGGCCCCAGTTGGTGGAATGGCCTGATAGTGACTAAAGAGTCATCATTAAAGTATGCCAGTCTCTTGCCCTTATTCAGCTTTTGCAGTCCTTGCTCTGACAAGGTTAGCTTTGGAGTGAGTGAGGGAAATACAGTAAGAAGTAGGTGAGGAGAGTATCTAAATTTAAGTAGACACTATTTCATTATGAACTTTATGGTGTCTTTTTAGGTCTTTCTACTTGCTGCATTTATTCACTGCAAACTATTGTGCACTTTTGCTTTCAGGTGTCTATTTTGCCCTAATTTATGGATACACATGAATATCTGCTCTGTCTTATGGGAGTAAGATACCAGAGTCATGCTCTGGTATTCTTGTTCTCTCTCTCTCCCTAATTTTTGGTATTTCTTTTGTAAAGTATGATTTAATAGTGCTGTGCTTATAAGATGACAATACATAGTGCTGTATAGCACCCATCACCAAAGTACTGTGCCTTCACCACCCTAGTGATAACCACTACTGTTCTACCTATCATCACCTCCTGTTCTATTGATTTTGTTCCACAGGGCAGGATATCATCTTATTTTTAAAATTTTTTTAAATTGCAGAGTAGTATTCTCTGCAGTGTATGTCTCATAATTTTTCATCAGTCATCTGTTAAACATTTAGGCTGCTCCCCACTCTTTGGTTATTGTGAGTAATGCAGCTATGAACATAGGGGTGCATATATCCTTTTGAATTAGTGCTCATATGACCTTTGGGTAAATGCCCAAGAGTAGTAACTTCATTTTCATCCTTTTAGGGACCCTCCACAGTGTTTCCCAAAGGGCTGCACCAATTTGCACTCCGAACAGTGTAACAGATTTCCTTTTTTCTCCACAACCTCACCAACTCTTGTCATTTCTTGTTATGTTGATGTAGGTCATTCTCAAAGTTGTGAGTTGGAATTTCAGTGGTTTTAATTTGCATTTTTTTAAAGATAAGTGAGGTGGGATGTTTTTACATGTCTATGAATAATATATGTCTCTTATTTAGAAAACTGTCTATTCAGATATTTTAAAAAATTTATTTATAAAAAATGAAACTGACAAAAATCATAGGATAAGTGGGATACAATTCCACACAATTCCCACCACCAGAACTCCGTATCCCATCCCCTCCCCTGATAGCTTTCCCATTCTTTATCCCTCTGGGGGCATGGACCCAGGGTCATTATGGGGTGCAGAATGTGGAAGGTCTGGCTTCTATAATTGCTTCCCTGCTGAACACGGGCATTGGCAGGTTGATCCATACTCCCAGCGTGTCTCTCTCTTTCCCTAGTGGGGCGGGGCTCTCTCCTACTACTGTTATAAAAAATTCTGTGGTCCGGGAGGTGGCACAGTGGATAAAGCACTGGATTCTTAAGCATGAGGTCCTGAGTTCAATCTCTGGCAGCACATGTACCAGAGTGATGTCTGGTTCTTTCTCTCTCTGCCTATCTTTCTCATGAGTAAGTAAATAAATTCTTTAAAAAAAAATTCCTTGGCTTATTGTGTTGGTCCAAGGAAGTTGAGTGAAACATGGAATAGAGCATCCTCTCCTGCCATAGCATAAAGCAAACGTGTAAACATGAACCTGGATTAATCAAACCCCAATCAGTCTAAAGACACATAGTAATTGTTTTTTAAGCTAACAGATTTTGGAATTGTGTGTTTTATATGAATAGCTATTACAATGCTTCACAAGCCTCTCAAATTCAGTTGGTCTGAAATAAACCTTGTTTTCTATCACTCACTGTAACTTTGTTCCTTTTCCTTATTTCTTTAGTTGGTTGATAACCCCACTACTTATTTATTTATTTATTTATTTTAAATTTTTTAAAATATTTATTTAATTTATTTATTCCCTTTTGTTGCCCTTGTTGTTTTATTGTTGTAGTTATTATTGTTGTTGTCGTCGTTGTTGGATAGGACAGAGAGAAATGGAGAGAGGAGGGGAAGACAGAGAGGAGGAGAGAAAGACAGACACCTGCAGACCTGCTTCACCGCCTGTGAAGCGACTCCCCTGCAGGTGGAGAGCCGGGGTTCGAACCGGGATCTTTATGCCGGTCCTTGTGCTTTGCGCCACCTGCGCTTAACCCGCTGCGCTACATCCCGACTCCCTTTTCTTTCTTTCTTTCTTTCTTTCTTTCTTTCTTTCTTTCTTTCTTTCTTTCTTTCTTTCTTTCTTTCTTTCTTTCTTTCTTTCTTTCTCTTTAGAGTAGCAGTGGCTGTGTTTTACTCTTTGGGTCAACTAGGAATAACAAAGAGGATCACCTGAAAACTCACCAAGACAAAACGGGTTATTTTGGGAACCCACTAAGTCACGAATGAGTGCAAACAGGTGTGGCTCATGGAGAGAGAGGAGCTTAAGGAAAGATTCCTGTGGCTAAAAGCTATATCTTTGTTTTCTTTATGGGAGGGATTAATAGTTTACACTAGACAGAAAAATACAGAAATTTTTATATGTGTAACATTTCTCATTTCCCCACATAACAATTCAAGCCCCTGTAGGTCCTGCTCTAAAATCATGTTCCAGGACCTGAACCCTCCCCCTCACTCCCACTCCAGACTCTTAATGTGGTGCAATACACCAAGTCCATTCCAAGTTCTGCTTTGTGTTTTCCCTTCCGTTCTTACTTTTCAACTACCACTAATCTTATTATTCAAGCAGATACTAGGTGATCATCTGTGAGGCCAATAATTACCTCATCTTCAACATCCTTTTAGTCTACAAAAGTTGTCCACTTCAATTCCTAGCTAGTTCTAACATCTGTATTTTAAAACTTTATTTAAATCTGATTTAACTTTAGCATTCATTTGCATATTTTGATCCAATTTTCCCAACACTACTTATTGAAGAGTCTCTTTTTCCTTCACTTAATAGTTTGAGACCCCTTGTCAAAAATTTGTTGTTGTTCAAAGATGTGGGGGCTTGTTTCTGGGCTTTTAATTCTATTCCACTGACCTATGTGTCTATTTTGGTCCCAGTACTACTGAGTTTTGATAATTGTAGCTTTGTTGTATAGTTTAAGGTCAGGAAGCCTGTTGCATCTAATCGTGTCCTTTTTTTTTCTCAAGCTTGCTTTGGCAATCCTAGGGACTTCTTGGTTCCAGATAAATATTTGCTACTTTTGTCCTATTCCTTTAAAGAAATTTGATGGTACCTTGATGGGAATGACATTGAGTATGGCTCTGGGCAGGATACTTATTTCAGTGATGGTAGTTTCTCCTATCCAAGAGCATGGAATACCTTTCCCTTTATCTGTGACTTTTTCTGTTTCATTGAAGAATGACAGATATTTTTAGGTATACAAGTCCTTCACCTCCTTTGTTTATTTTATTTCCAAGTATTTTACTGTTTTTGCTGCTATAGTAAAAGGGATTGATTTCTTGACATCGTCTTCTAGTTTGGTGTTTTCATAAAGGAACTCTACTGATTTTTGTATATTGACTTTGTAGCCTGTCACTTTACTATATTGATCAATGATTTCCAGAAGTTTTCTACTGGGTTCTTTGGGATTTTCTATATGTACAGCTATATTATCTACAAATAGTGACAGATTAACTTTCCAGCCTGAATCTTTTTTAATTCTCTTGCCTTGCCTAACTGCTATGGCTAGGACTGACAGTACTATGTTGAGTAGTAATGGTGATAATGGGAAGCCCTATCTTGAACTGGACTGGACAGCTTCTCACCATTGAATATGACATTGGCTGTAGGTTTATTGTATATAGTTTCTATTATTTTGAGGAATTTCCCGTCTGTTCCCATTCATTTTAGAGTCTTAATCATGAAAGGGTATTGATTCTTGTTGAAGGCTTTCTCTGCATCTATTGAAGTAATCGTGGTTTTTGGTTTTCTTTTTGTTGATATGATGAATAAGATTTATTGCTTTATATATATTGAACCAGCCTTACATCTCTGGGAGAAAGCCTTCTTAGTTGTGGTAGACAATCTTCTTAGTATACTGTTTTATCTGGTTGGCTAGGATTTTGTTGAGTATCTTGGCATCTGTATTTATCAGGGCTATCTGTCTGAAACTTAACACTGAAAAAATAAATAGTCCCCTTAGAAAGTGGGGCATGGACATGGACAGAAGCTTCACTGAAGAGGAGATCCAGAGGGTCAAGGAGCACATGAAAAGATACTCAAAATCATTGATCATCAGAGAAATGCAAATGAAGACAACAATAAGGTATCATTTTACACGTGTGAGAATGTAATTCATTAGAAAGGACAGTAACAACAAATGTTGGAGAGGAAGTGGGAAAAAGGAGACACTTATTCTGGGAGAGTACATTGGTCCAACCTTTATGGAAACCAGTCTGGATACTTCTTAGAATACTAGAAAAAGAACTACCCTATGAATTAGCTATTTTCTTTCCTGGGTATTTATTGAAAGGAAACAAAATCACCCATCAGAAGAGATCTTTGTATACTTATGTTTATAGCAGCACAATTTATAAACCTTGGAAGCAGCCCAGATGCCCAACAACAGATGTGTGGGTTAAAATAAATGGTAGAATATATGCACAGTGGAATATTACTCGGCTATTAAAAACAAGGCTGTTGCTTTTGAGCCGTCTTGCATAGAAGTAGAAGACATCAAGTCAAGCGAAATAAGCCAGAGGACACATACCAAATGATCTCACTTATGAGTGGGCCCCAATAAATAGGGGTAGGGAGGAAGAACACAAAATGAAACATGAACTGGGCATGGTGTATCACATCAAAGCAAAGGACTTAGGGGAAAGAGAGGCCGGGATTGGTGGAAGCCAACTCTGGGGTCCTGGTACGTAATGAGACTGTACTCATACAGCACTGTAAAGCATTAACCTCAGTGATTAAAAAAAAAAAAAAAGAAAGAAAGAAAAATGCATTGTACGTATCAACTTCTTCTGAAGGACTTGCTCACTTGTTTGTATTACTAAACTTACCATTCTGAATTATGATTATGTTTTGTCTATCTGAAATTCTGAGTCCTCTGTGGGCAAAGAGGTTGCTCATAGTTTCTTGTTCTTATTATAGAGCTTGATGTATAATAGACAATGGGTGTCCTCCTGGTTCAACTGGTGGTGTGGAAGTAAGTGAGCTCAAAGTGTTGAATCAGGGAGTCATTCAGAAAAGGCAACTACCATTTATGATCTCAGAGGCTTCATGCAGTCAGATGGCCAGGAATCCAGAGCAGGCTTCTGGAAAGGGCAGAATATGAAAGGGGACAGAAAAGAGAGAAGCCTAGGCAGTGATGGATGCGGTCTCTTTCTTTTAGTTCTCAGACTTGAATATGCAGTCGAAACTCCTAAAGTCATGTGATTCGATAATTGGTATGTTACCAACTTTCCTTTGCCTCTCACCTCTCAGTGACCACATCTCTTATAAAATGTCGACTCTTGATTGATGGTCCTTCAGACTTGTTTTTCAGGGGACCTAAATAAAAACAGGTCACTGAGAGCTTTTTTTTTTTTTTTTTTTTTTAAATCAGGATAGTTGTGGCTAAGTAGAAATCAAATGGGAGCAAAGCACAGTAAGAAAGTAAATCTTGGAAAGGTGTCAGGATTATACATCCCACAGCTCAGTACAGAAGAGATGAATTTCTTTGATATGGGCTGCATTAATGGCTGAGAGTTAAGTAACTTTGACAATGGATGAAGGAGGAAGCCATCCATGCACTTCTCTTCTCAGAGAGCCACATCTCACCTTTCAACAAGGCAAGAGGTGCATCTGCATCATTTGCTATTTGTTTAGGCCTTTATCTTTTAGTATCAAGAGTGTACAAAGTGCTTTGAAAAGGAAAGTATTGTCTAATTATGAAGCAAAGCATGTGCCTTGGAAAATTCAGAAATTCTTCCCTCTGTTTTTAGCTCAAGTCACTTTGATTGGGGTTCTTGGAGATGAAGGACTGCTGTCTGTATTCCTGACATCAGTCCTCCTATGCGTGGTAAATATTAATTGCTTACAGAAGTTGGTCTGTGAAGCAAGCAAAAGTGCATCTCAGGGCAGGAAGCAAGACGATTTTTTCTGAGAAAATGTGGCAGTGACAGGTGCCACAGAATCTGTTCCTGTTGTAAGACAGGACAGGCTCCCAGCTTCTCAGCAGAAGACCGTTTGCCTTAAAATGGGCAATGCAGTTTGATTAAATGGCGCCACACACAGAGATGTGCAATGTTAAGTTTCCTTAGTAATTATTATAAATACTACTAGGAGCAGGTGAACAAATGCTAAGACTCACTTTCCATAAAAAATAGAGGTTGAGAACAAATTCTATTAAAATAAACTAATTTTTAGGTCTGTATGCATTCCATTAAGTTAATATAATAGTTAAGTTAATATAATAGCAAAGTAGACAAACTAACAAGTGTAGTATTAGAAAGACCAGAGAACGCACACTGACTTTGATAAGAGAAAACGCTTAATTTCATCCTAATGAATACAGGCTTCTTCCTTTTTTGACAGACTGAGAAATTCTTGTATCTTTGCTGCAATGAAACCCATTGATTCTGTCTTCAAAGGCTTTGAAAAAATGGTAAAAATCTTCTGCTTTGTGGAGAAGACAATGCATACAGCTATTAGGATTTCTTAAAACCTTCTTGATTCACATCCTTTTCAAAAGAGATGCATAATAGCTCTCATCCCACCCCTTCAGCAAACAATTGGCTGTTTTTCTTCTCTTTAATTTGCCTACCTCCACAGAGAATTCTAGAATTTGATTGGAAATATTTTTCCACCCAAGGAATTTAATTAAAGAAAAAACAATGCTCACAGTTGGCAAAACAGCAGTAGGTGATTCGTGAAATAGCCTCAATGCATGTGGGCTTCGCAGGGTTTGGAGAGCTTTCTTGCCCCTCTGCCCATGAAAAGGTGTAGACAAGTCAAACTTATAATCAACTCCTGAGCTGATACCTGAAAGCCAACAGGTAGCCTTTGGGTCAAAGACACAAACACAACTCCATATGTTAGAGCCCAGAGATTCCAGGTAGAATCCTAACACAGTCATATTCAGATTTGACTAGTACTCTATTCTCGACCTCTCTGTGTCTCTGTCTCCATCAGAAAAACAAGTAATTAAAAAAGGTGACCCCTTATTGAATTGTTTCTCAGGAAACAAACCACTGGTAGTCAACATCCACGGTAACGTGTGTGCTCAGCTGGGTACACCACTCACTACCTGGCTCACCCACACCCATTTCCTGCCCCCCTGCTTTAGGTGATCTTGAGTGTCAGCACAGACTCATTCTCCCTTTCCTTAAGGTATGGCGCTTACTCTTGGTCTGCCAGAAAAATCTCTGCTCAGATTTTTTATTTTTATTTTTATTTTTTTGCCTCCAGGGTTATTGCTGGGGCTCAGTGCCTGCATTACGAATCCACTGCTCCTGGAGGCCATTTTTTCCCCTTTTATTGCCCTTGTTGTTTATTGTTGTTGTTATTGCTGTCACTGTTGTTGTATAGGACAGAGAGAAATGGAGAGAGGAAGGGAAGACAGAGAGAAAAATAGACACCTGCAGGCCTGCTTTCATCATTTATGAAGCGATTCCCCCTGTAAGTGGGGAGCTGGGGGATCAAACAAGGATCATCGAGCTGGTCCTTTCGCTTTGCACTATGTGCGCTTTACTGAGTGCACTACCATCTCCCACCATCATCTTGGTGGGATTCTGGAGCTATTACCAGATTCTCTCTCTTTCAATAGCCCATCCCATATGTTGGGTAGAATTGATGAAAAAGGGAATCGAGCAGAGAAGGAAAGAAATGTATTATATTTGATATCAAAAGCAAACACATTCAGTTTGCAAATCTTTGGTGGCTCTTCGGGAGAAGCAGAGATGACAAGGTAAGTCTGCTGCCTGTTTGAAATTTTGTGCATGTGTATGGGATGATGACCAGGTGCGTTTAGGGCCACAGTGGAGTTCAACTCTGTCCAAGGGAACAGAAAGTCTAATGAAGACTGAAATGTCTAAGTCTCTCTCCTAGTGGCTCTGGTCTTTATTTTAATGATGTGATGTGTGGAAAGAAACCAAAGCAAGCACTGCTAACAAGAGTCTGGAGAAGCTATGATCTATAACTGCCTCTATTAATTAAAGAAAGTAGTTTTGTGAGGTGAACAGTGGTGGATGCAACAGAGATACTTCCAGGTGTTATGTAAATGGGTGACTGCAGCATGTGGAGTGGAGAGCTTTAGGAATATGTCTCTTCTACTGCTGATGTGATATTTAGTTTGTGAATTTGTATTGCCTCTGTTATAACCACTACTATGGTTAGACGGGAACAAGTCCATAGATAAGAAAAGAATGGAATTCATTACATTTTTAAAAAAATTTTATTGATGGCATAGAGACAGCCAGGAATTGAGAGGAGTGGGGAGATAGAAAAGGAGAGAGACAGAGACACCTGCAGCCCTGCTTCACCACTGCAAGTGGGGACTTGGGACTTGAACCCGGGTCCTTGTATAACATGTATGCTCAACCAGGTGTACCACCACCCAGACCCGAGTCCATTACCTTGATTACATTCTTTGTTCCTTTCTATTGCCAATGGTAGGTTAAGGTTAAGGTAAAGTCCCTCTCATGGGGTCAGGGTAAGCTGTAAGGTTAGCCACTGTTCTTTGGTTTTCAGAAATGTTTTTCATTTTCCATTATAATATCTAGATAATTTTTTTCCATTACTTCCCAGGTATATAAATTTCTTGAGAGTTATGATCAGCACCTTAACTTAGAGTTGCTCACCTTCTATAAGAACTGGCAAATAGTATGTACTCAGATATACATATATACACATATATATTTGGGGTGGAGGCAGATAGCATAATGATTATGCAAAGAGACACTTATGCCTGAGGCTCTGAAGTCCCAGGTTTAATCCCCTGCACCACCATAGCCAGAGCTGATAAGTGCTCTGGTAAAACAAAGAGAGAGAGAGAGAAAATACATATATTCCCACTTCTGCAGTGTTCATTAATTTTTTTTCCATTTGAGCAAGGTAAAGTCAGCACTAGGAGAATTTAGAAATCTAGGCCTAGTGCCTTCATCACTATTTCTTAGAACTTTATTTTTGACCTCTGGAGATCAGCTTCTAGAGGTCTTTATGATTTATACCTTTCTATTACTCAGGGGCTTTCTGATTCTTTGGGGTAAGACTATTTTTGGACTGCTGATCAGTGTCTGGGGGAGGTTCCTGAGGTCTTTCAAAGGACTGGTGTAGGTGAATTTCTACCTTGCAGAGGAAGTAAAAGGTGGTATAAGAGGCAGGGTGACGTTTTCATCTGTGTGTACTCTTTTTTAAAAAAATTTTTTAATTGGAAGGCTGATGGTTTATGGTACAGTTGTTGACACCTGACTTTACAGCTCACCAAGACAGGCCCATCATCATGTACTGAAACTCCCTGCCCCTCAGAGTCCTTGGCTTTGTACCAGTACACCAAACCAGTCCAAGTTCTACTTTGTGTTCTCCCTTTCTGCTCTGTGTCTTAAGTTATTTTCATCTCTGAGCATACTTATTAGGTTGTATGAGGAGGAAAGGGGATCCCAAGAGTGAGGTCCTTTTCAAATGACTTACAAAGAAAGGGGATATGTAGGCAAGGGGAGTGAAACAATAACTTTGGGTGGTGTAGTAGATCCCTTTAGAAACGTGTGTTCTTATTGTAATAAGATTGACTCATTTCCCCATCCAAAAATGGCAGGAGGACATGGACAGAGTATTTACCACAGAAGAGATCCAAAAGCCGAGAAACACATGAAAAAAAGCTCCAAGTCTTTGTCAGAGATATGCAAATAAAGACAACAATGAGATATCACTTCACTCCTGTGAGAATGTCATACATCAGAAAAGGTAACAGCAGCAAATGCTGGAGAGGTTGTGGGGGCAAAGGAACCCTCCTGCACTGCTAGTGGGAATGTCAATTGGTCCAACCTCTGTGGAGAACAGTCTGGAGAACTCTCAGAAGGCTAGAAGTGGGCCTACCCTATGACCCTACAATTCCTCTCTTTGAGTGGCTGAGCAAGTTGTGGTCTATATACACAACGGAATATTACTCAGCTATTAAAAATGGTGACTTCGGGAGTCGGGCAGTAGGGCATTGGGTTAAGCGCATGTGGTGCAAAGCATAAGGACCGGCATATGGATCCCAGATTGAGCCCCCGGCTCCCACCTGCAGGGGAGTCTCTTCACAGGCGGTGAAGCAGGTCTGTAGGTGTCTGTCTTTCTCTCCCCCTCTCTGTCTTCCCCTCCTCTCTCCATTTCTCTCTGTCCTACCCAACAACGATGACATCAATAACAACAATAACTACAACAACAATAAAAAGGGGCAACAAAAGAGAAATAAATAAATGATATATATATAAAACAAAACAAAACAACAATGAAAAAACAAAATGACTTCACCGTTTTCAGTCCATCTTGGATCATGTTAAGTGAAATAAGTCAGAAACAGAAGGATGAATATGGGATGATCTCACTCCCAGGCAGAAGTTGAAAAACAAGATCAGAAGAGAAAACACAAGTAGAACCTGAACTGGAATTGGCGTATCGCACCAAAGTAAAAGACTCTGGGGTGGGTGGGTGGTAAGAATAGAGGTCCAAGAAGGATGACAGAGAACCTAGTGGGGGTTGTATTGTTATGTGGAAAACTGGGAAATGTTATGCATGTACAAACTATTGTATTTACTGTCGAATATAAAACATTAGTCCCCAATGAAGAAATAATAATAATAAAAGATTGATTCTTGGGCTCTCAGACTTGAGTGAAGGCATTTGCACTTGTTAACAAGGTGGATCATTTATTTGGTGACTACAGGAAAGAAAGATCAGTGAAAAGGGACTTTATCTATGTGAACAATCTCTAGGGTAGACAAAAAGAAAAGAAGTCCTGTAAATCCTGAGCATGAAGTATGTTCTTGCTGTGAAAATGTATATTTCAGGCTATGGTGTAACTGGAGTAGGAATGAAAAGTAAGACCTACAGTGAGCCCATGCTTGAGGCCCTGCTTATGAGCACTCCTGTGTCCATGACTTGCCTTTGCATGGAACTCTGCATATTGAAAGATGATCTGCTTACTACAACAGAATGGTTATTGCCATCTGAATGAGAGGAGCAAACATTGCTGTAAATGAAATGATTGGTTTCCTGTTAAGATCTACTGGTGGTTATTCTACTTTTTATTTTTTTTCCTTTTTTGCCCCCATGGTTATTGCTGGGCCTTGGGGGCTGCACCACATATCCACTGCTCCTTTTTCCCTTTTGTTGCCCTTGTTGTTTATCATTGTTGTTACTGTCATTGCTGCCATTGTTATGGGATAGGACAGAGAGAAATGGAGAGAGGAGGGGAAGACAAAGAGGGGGAAGAGAAAGACAGACACCTGCACACCTGCTTCACCGCTTGTGAAGTGACCCCCCCTACACGTGGGGAGCTGGGGGCTCGAACTGGGATTCCTACATGGGTCCTTGCGCTTTGCCCCATGTGCGCTTAACCACTGTGCTACAGCACAACCTCGTTACTCTACTTTAGCATTTACTTTCCTTCACTTTCTGGCTTCTATACCGTGATTCTGGACACAGAAAGCATTTCACACACTTTATGAAAAAACACCTATAATATAATTCTAAAATCTACTGCATGACGACGGATCTCCAATTCATTCATTCCCCTGTCGCCTTTTATGCTAGGGCTTGGTGCTGGTGTCGTTATAAACCCACCATTCTTGGCAGTCACTTCCCCTTTCTTTCCTTTCCTTCTTAATAATTTATTTGGTAGGATAGAGAGAAATTGAGAAGGGTGAGGGAGATGGAGAGGAAAATAGATACCTGAGCTCTGCTCCACTGTTTGTGAAGCTTCCCCTGCTACAGGTGGGAATCCAGGGCTTGAAGCCAGGTCCGTGCCCATGGTAACATGTGCACTCAATTGGGTGCACCACTGTCCCCCACCCCCGGGGTGGGGGAAGGGGAGGCGGATATTCTCGAGCTGAGTTTGCATTTTGCACGTGTCTTCATGTCCCATCTCATGAATGAGATTGTAGTGACCTGAACTTAAAGGATTCAGTAAATGCTCAGCAAGTGTTCATGCAGAATTTAAAATATTTTAAAACACTTTGAATGAATTTAAATATAAAATTCTAAATTAGTTGGCATGTAAAATAGCTTTCTCACCTTTTTTTCCTTCTAAATGTTTTCTTTAGTCTTTTTTTAAAAAGTATTTTATTTATTTACTTGTGAGAGGGGTAGGAGGAGAGAGAAAGAGAAAGAACCAGACATCACTCTGGTACATGTGCTGCCGGGGATCAAACTCAGGACCGCATGCTTGAAAGAGTAGAACACTTTATCCACTGTGCCATCTCCTGGACCACTGACACGATTTTTTCAAATATTCATCAACACTTAACTTCTTAATAAGCTATGTTCACAATAATGAGAGCAAGGCACTACCATCTATCCAATACACTTAATAATTAATTGAAGTGGTCTTACTAGGAGATAAGTAGACAATTTGTTTTATTTTAGGTCAACATTTTCACATTGTTAGCATGAGAATGGTGGAATGGATTCACTTCAACCTGTAGAAGAACAAGACAAGAAGTGGAAATTAGTATTATTGAAGCTTCATTACCTCATGAGATTTTAGGAACTCAGCAAGCACTGATCAATGCTAATGACTGTATTATAGAAATTGTTTGAAAAGACAGAAAGTCTTCAGCCCCATTGATTCTATTCTCTCTCCCCTCTACTGTTTTCTGGAGTTCATCTATTTTGTTACCCTGTTCTGATAGCTTGTTCATCTAGTTGTGTTATTTCAGCTTTCAGCTCTCTAATAACCTTGAGCTAATTAGTTTTCTTCTTCCAGGGTCTCATTTGTTGTTCCTGCATTTCTGAAGACAATTCTTTCAAACTCTTTGCTCACTCTTATTATTTTCTAAACTAGTGTTTGGATGTTGACCTCATTATTTTGTGCTTCAGCCTTTGGGGGGCTATTAGCTGGACCCTTGTCCTGGTTCATTTCTCCAGTATTTCTTCTTGTTGGTTTAACCATTCTATATAGTATGTTATGAGGTCCCTCTCTCAGTACTTTTCAAATTACTGACCACTCTTGCCTGGATTGACTTGTGTCCAAGTAAGGTGATTAAAGGGTTCACAGCTGTGTCAATTAACAGTTGTTTCAATATTATTTTAATATTGAATAACTGTTAATTGAAATAAGTGGCTAAATTGGAGCTCAGTGGCTTAAAAGCCTCTTTTGTACTTTTTCTTCCCTATAGGCAATGGGAGCCTGAGGGCTTTTGAAGTATAAGTAGGCTTCTTATCTTAATCACTGACTCCTGACCAAGAGATAAAGCAGGGTGGGACAGAGATAATCCAGTGGTTATGCAAAGAGACTCTCACAGCCCCACTGTTAGGCCATGGAGGTATAGATCTCCTGAGTTTCCTGTCTAGTTCTCTGTCCCCTGGTGTCAGCACAGGGCCTCCCTGCCACTGTTCAGAATGTGAGGGCAGTAGCAATGGAGACTCACAGTTGCATTTGTTGAGTCTCAGGGGAGTCCTCTCCTCCCTTCAGCCATCTTTTTGTTGGTGGAACAGACTGGAGGTGGTGTCTGTGATAAACTGCTGGACTGTCACCAGCCACTTAATCTCTCCCTAGGCTCCTCTCTGTCCAGAAGCCACTCACTGGTGATTTGGTGGGTTTCTGAAGTTGTCCCAGTCCTGCCTTGTTGCAGTCTGAGGTGGTCTCCTTTGGTGGTCCTATCTGTTTTGGGAGAGGAGAGGAGAGAAATTCAGCTGCTGCTGCTCTGTAGCCCCGCCTCCGGAAGTCACCACATTTCTTAATTGTTCCGAAACACTTTCAGTGAGAAATTGTAATAGAAGAATCAAAAAGCTCACTTTTCACAATGTTTTTTTTTTTTTTTCAATTTTTCTAGAGCCCATACCAGTATTTTAAGACAACAGCACCAGTGCCAAATTTGTAAGTTGAAATTTTTTTGAATTTTAATAATTAGTAAAAGGTTAATAGTTTACAGTACAGTCTGGAAAACATTTATATAACCTCTCATCTCTGCTTGACTGCTTCACTGGTGGTCAGGAGACATGACACAATCTGTATGTCTCCTCATGCTGTCTCTTCTCCTGTACTCAGAGTCCTTTGCTTTGGTGCAACACGCCACATCCATTCCAAGTTCCCCCGTGTGTTTTCTGTTACTGTTCTTTACTGCTAAGTCCCACCTGTAAATGATATCATTTGATCATTAGGTGCTAGTCTTTTTGTTTCTGGCTTGTCTCACTTAACATGATGCATTCAAGTTCTTCTGGTTCAAATTTTTTAAATGCAATTCTTTTTCTCCCCCTCTTTAGATTTCTATTAAGATCCAATGACAGAATTTCTTTTCCCCCTACGTTGTTTATTAGTGATTTACAAAAGTGCAAAGTAACAGGTGTACAATCCCACCCCTTTCCTAACCGCAGAACACTGTGTCTCCGTTCCCTCCACTGGAATCTTCACTGGTCTCCCAAGGTCACAGGTGTGGGTTGACTACAACTATCTCTCTACCTACCTTTTTTTCTCCCATTTTTCCCATTTTTCCTATGGTCCTGCCTTCTCTTCTTTTCTAAGTCACACCTACACCTATTACTACTTCCAGATGTCCTTTATTTTTTCATTTTCTCTCTCTAGATGCTAATGGAGTTGGATTTCAGAGCTCTCTAGTCATCTCACTTTAACATTTCTCAGCTTCTGAGACCATGGGCCAAAATTCTTTATAGGGTACAGAAGTTAGGAGTTCTGGCTTCTGTAACTGCTTCTCTGTTAGACATGAACATTGGCAGGTTGATCCATAACCCCTGCCTGTTTCTGTCTTTTCTTAGTGGCGTAGGGCTTTAAAGAGGGGGCAGAGGGTAGATAGTTATACAATGGTTATACAAAGAGACTCTCTTGCCTGAGGCTCCAAAGTCCAGGTTCAACCCCCCACACCACCATGAGCCAGAGCTGAGCAGTACTCTGGTTAAAAAAAAAAAAAAAGAAAGAAAAGAAAAAAAGAAGAGGTGAGCTCCTGGGACATATTGGTGAGGTTGTCTGCCCAGAGAAGTCAGGATGGAATCATAATAGTATCTGAAACTTGTTGACTGTAACTGACTTTCTGAAGAAATCCTTGTTGTATTTTTGTTGTTTTCAGGTGATTATTTATTTACTTATTTATTCTAATTTGACAGGGGAGTGGTCTGAAATGGCTGCTACTATTAGCCATGCCTCTATCTCATAGCTGTTTATTTAGAACCTTACTTTGCCACTGCATTTCAAAGCTTTGTCTGTTTCACCTTGAGAAAGGCAGGAGAAAAAAAAGACTAATTCTGGGATATTTTTACTTCTTTGCAAAGAATGCTAATCAAAATACGCAGCTTTTGATCTAACATTGGGAAGTGCAAGTCAGAACTTGTAATTTCAGAAATATAAAAGTACAATAATTACAGACACATTGAAGATAATATGCAAATATTTTGTTCCAAAAGCAACACACCCAAGTCATCACTAAGCTTTGCTAACTACATCATGAATGTAAAACTAATTAAAATTCTTTTATAATAGTAGTCCAGAATTTAGACTCAAATCCACAGAAGTCACTTCCCTATCTGACAATCATGTGAACTTTGAAAACAAGCAGTCAAATCCCTTATGAAAGTAGGCATGGAATCACACTTACCTGCTTAGGTTAATATATCCATGACATATTTGGACCAGTTACTATCATCATTTGATTTATGGTAGGCTGCAGAGCAAGCTCTGGAAGGTCTACCTTGTCCTACCCATGTCCACCACTCCACTGGCCACCACAGAGGTGTTGCAGAGGAGGAGAGAACAGGTCACAGAGGGGGTGAGCACAAAGAGTGATGACTCTGGACACTATGTCAGGTGATAGGGAGTTTATAGAAGAAAAAGGTTTATATGGGGTAAAAAAGAAGCCAGGTGCTGGGGCACGGTGCCAGGGCAACAAGCCGAATAGAGGCAAGCGTTCGACAGCAAGAACCAATCATATTTTTAGACTCTAGCCTCCTTCTAATGACTCTGGCTCTTGACTTCCCCTAACCCGGGGTATGGGACTTAAGAATGAAGAAGGAGATCTTTGGGTTTATCTACCTTCCAATGAGCAAATCTAGTTTATCCGGACCAGATGGAGGGGGAATGGTTGCAGCCTCTGGGTCTAACAAGATGGACATCAGGGAGGGGTGGGGAGGACCTTCTGCCCTCATGGAGAGGTATCTGGGGTTCCAACCAGGCTCAACCCACCGTGTCCCCACAGTAGACATTCTTTTGACAGATACATATATCTAAAGCCATGTATGTACTTTGGTAAGATGAACAAAAAGAGTGAACTATATAGGAGACTGCAAAGGCCAGGAAGTTCTAGTTGATGGTGCCTCCTGTTTTTGTAGCAAAGCCTGAATTTGCTCACTCTGTAAAGTTGTATTGAGGCCCATCTGGAAAGCCAGAGAGGATTGGAATCACTAGGAGTCTATTTGTATGAAGGATTCCCATACCTCCTTTGCTGACTGCGGTTCTAAGAAGAAACCAGAGTTCAATATTTATTTCACTATCAATCAAAAATGTTTACAAACATGGAAGAAAAATGAAAATCATAATAGGAGTATGTCTATTTATGATAATAAACCAGATCCATAATTGTAGAATAAACTAATAAAAGCTGGGATACGATTAGGAAAAGAAAGGTAATGTATTAAAGTTCATCTTGACATGAAGAGAAAAAGAAATTATGCTTTTGACTTTTATGCTCAGATAACACTATTTTTTTTTAATTTATAAAAAAGGAACACTGACAAAAACCATAGGATAAGAGGGGTACAACTCCACACAATTCCCACCACCAGATCTCTGTATCCCATCCTATTCTTTATCCTTCTAGGAGTATGGACCCAAGGTCATTGTGGGATGCAGAAGGTGGAAGATCTGGCTTCTGTAATTGCTTCCCCGCTGAACATGGGTGTTGACAGGTCGATCCATACTCCCAGCCTGTCTCTTTCCCTAGTGGGACGGGGCTCTGGGGAATCGGAGGTCCAGGACAGATTGGTGGGGTAAAAAATGATATTTTTGATGCATAATTTTTTACTGACTGTTTAGTTTATGCTATGTCCAAAAGAACAGGCTATGAGAGACCATGTTTGGGAGAAGGACTCCGAGAGGGAATAATAATAATTTTAAAAAAAGGCAGGGAAAAAAATGGATAACTTTGAAGAGGCAGAGCGACTTGAATATGCCACTTAAATTTACAGTAACCATTAGTCAACTTAGGTGCTTTGCTTGGGCTTTTTCCTCCTCTTTGTCTACTATTGCCTCTCCAAACACGAAAGTATTGTGCATGCATTTTCTAGGAATTAGAGAAAAGTCATTCAGAACACAGAAGACATTCTTGGCTGGAAATGAACACCCTCCCCCAAATCTATTTAAGTGTGATCCTTATGGTAAAATGGAGACACTTTTCAAGCTTTGCCTCCCTAAGACCTTGACCTCTTAGGCAAATTCATATCCCTTCATCACAACTGCTCCATTTCCTTTTGTGAGGCTTCAACTGGAGGCTGAAGGAAAGGGTACTGCTGAAATTAAACTTTCCCATTGTAGTCACCTTTAAAAAACAGAGAGCTGGGGGTCAGGCAGCGTGTTAAGCACTCGTGGTGCAAAGCCCCCCCACTCCCGCACCTATAGGGGAGTCGCTTTACAGGCGGTCTTTCTCTCCTCTCTCAGCAACAATAAAACCACAACTATAAAACAACAAGGGCAACAAAAGGAGGAAAAAAATGGCCTCCAGGAGCGGTGGATTCATGGTGCAGGCACAGAGCCCAGCAATAACCCTGGAGGCAAAAAATTAAAAATGCAGAGAGCTATCAACAGGTGCTATGAAAATTATTCTAAGAATTAAAAAAATCTTTTTCTTTTATTTGTCTTTCTCTCTCTCTCTCTCTCTTTTTTTTCAGAATGAATTGCAGTACAAGCCTTTCAAATGGAACAGAACTACTGGTAACCTGGTGCACATTATTAGTTGAATACTGTGCAATGCTTTTTATTCTTTAAATATAGACCTTTGCTATAAAATAAGAGGCTGCAATTTATCCTAAGAGTTCAAGGGGTTCCTTGGTTTGTCTCTTTAAAACAAGTTGAATTTCTTTAAGTTAAATTGAGGTAAGACCTGAAGCACTTTTAAAAATAGTCCAATGACGATATAAGACTGAGGAAGAGAAAAAAAAGAGGAAGTCAATCTCTAAAAGTTTTAGGGATCTCAGTTTTGTATCTAGACCTTTGTCCAACTTTGAATTTATCTGTGTGTGTGATACAAGGTAGAAATCAAAGCTGCTTTTTAAAGCATGCTTGTGTAAATGGCTATAGTGCCAAGTGCTTAAGGGCTATTATTTCCCCATAGGTTTGCTTAGCATATGTCCCAAACCAGTTGGTCATATCATTGAGATTCTATTTGGAGATCTTTGTTATTCTCAGTTGATATTGCTTTCTTTTGTCAATACAAGATTTGTGGCAAGTTTTTTTTTTAAATATAATTTTATTTTACATTTTTATATTTTTTATTAGTGATTTAATAATGATTGGCAAGATTGTGGGATAAGATGGGTACAATTCCATACAATTCCCACAACCAGAGTTTTGTATCCCATCCCCTTCATTGGAAGTCTCCCTATTCTTTATCCCTCTGAGAGCATGGACCAAAGATCTTTATGAGGTGTGGAAGGTGAGAGGTCTGGCTTCTGTAATTGTTTATCCACTGGATATGGGCATTTACAGGTTGATCTGTGCTCCTAGCCTGTCTCTATCTTTCCCTAGTGGGGCAGGGCTCTGCAAAGGTGGGGTTCCAAGACACATTGGTGAGGTCATTTGTCCAGGGAAGTCAGGGTGGCATCATGGTAGTATCTGCAAGTTGGTGGCTGAAAAGCATTAAGATATAAAGCAGAATAATTTGTTTAATAATAAGGAACCTAAAGGTAAGTCTATCAGATGAGATTTGGGGTCTTCGTGTTGGAAGAAGCTAGGAAATTTATTTTAGCTATATCCCAAGGGGCCTGTGGCTCATTTATGACTGAGCCCTACAGCTAACATGCAGGTGGGCTAGTATTGTCTGTGAAGATGGCGTCAGAGCAAGGTTAGGACTAGAAAGCTGGATTGGGGCAGAGAGAAACTCCCAAATATGGGGAAAGTATATAAACTCCATTGATTTGACCTCGGGCCCATGTCTATTCATATTCAGCACAGGAGCCTGTGTAATTTCTGTGTCCCTGTCAGTCTGAGCTCACATTCCATGGTCACAGACAGGAAAACTCTAGGCTGCACTCATTTCGGGACCCATCTTCCTTCAGTGGCAGTGTGCTGACCCAGCCTGCCTCTGGAGAGTGGAGCAATTTCTACCAGTTACTCTACATTGTGGGCAAGGTCCTGTAGAGGCCCACAGGAGGATTTATGATGCTGTTCCTGATGGAGACGACCAGTGATAGTGGAGAGAGGGATTTGCTAGTGGTCTAGGCCCATTACATTTATTTGGGAATCCAAGGATTTTCTGACTAGGGCCCTGGATGATGGGGTAGCCTTGCAGTGACCAAAAGGGCCATCATTAAAATATGCTGGTCTCTTGCCCTTATCCAGCTTTTGTAGTCCTTACTTTGTCTGACAGGGTTGGACTTAGAGTGCGTGAGGGAAATGAAATGGGGAAGAGGTAAGGAAGGTATCTTGGTCTAAGTAGAAAATATGTGATTAAGTACTTTATCGTGTCTTTTTTACGTCTCTCTACTTGCTTGCTGCACTTACTGAGTCACTGTAGACTTTGCCCACTTTTACTTTAAGGTCTATATTTCTCCCCAACTTAGGGATACATGTGAGTGTGTGCCCTATCTCATAGGCCCTGGTCTATATCTGGTTCTGTAAGGTCAAGTAGTATGAACATTCCAACATTCTTTCATTTTAAAAAGTACCATGGTTAGTTTCTTTACCTTTACACACACACACACACACACACACACACACACACACACACACACACACACACTAAAATCAGCTTGCCAATATCTAGAAAACTCTTTTGAGATTTTTCTGCAATGTTAAACCTTCCATGGGGTGTTTAATGAATTAAAAGAGCAGCTGGAGAGGACTGAAATCTTCACATGCTGAGCCTCCCAATTCATTCATGATGTGCAGTTGTATTCACTTTGTTTATCTATAGTTTCTTTCAGCAGTGTTCTGTGCCCTTCAGCACATGGGGATGCCTTATATTGTGCTAGACTTTATCTAAGTTCGTGTGAATGTGTGTACCAGCTATCAGTTGTTTTCTATGCCCAAATTACATTTTTCGATTCTTATGCCTAGAGAGTAGTACTGTCTAAGAACTAAGCATTCTGTATTTGTTGACTTTTGGTCTTTAAAATTTTGGGTTTCTATTTCTGAGTTTACTTAGCTGACTATTATTTTGAGGTAAGATACATAATATCTCAGATTCTCATTTTGCTCAACCGAAAATAATACAGGGAGTCTATACACTATATAAACATATTTGAGCCCTACTTATTCTGCTAATTCAACAATAACTTAATTTGACATGAACTACCAAAATATATCTTTTGACTTATCTTAACAAGATAAGACCACTAGCAACAAAATCAAACATATGAATGTATTTTATAACCCATTATAAAATCCATTTTATTGTCCAAATGAATAAAAAATGGTAGTCTTAAATGTTTGTAATGTTAAAAATTTACGTTCTATTATGATAGGAGAAAATAGGCCTGGTGACACCTGTTCATTAATGAACAGACACAGGGGCAGAACATGGGAGAGCGGCAAATGTAGAGTTTCCAATAGTCCCTTCCCTGCCGGGGGGTGGGGTGGGCGGGACAGTTGCTGGCAATGTGACACCTAATATTTCCTGATTTTTATTGCGTTACTGTGATAATTCATGAAATTAATGATTTATCCTCAGGTGCTTGTAGACTGTGTCTATTACCCTGTATTAATTGCTTGCTTGTAAGCTTAGCTCAAGTAAGCCTTAAAGCTATGACTTTTATTCACATTCTAAAATGAGTGAGTCAAATACATTTTTTAAAAAATTTCTTTATTGGGGAATTAATGTTTTACATTCAACAGTAAATACAATAGTTTGTACATGCATAACATTCCCTAGTTTCCCATAGAACAATACAACCCCCACCGACAGGTCCTCTGTCATCCTTTTTGGACCTGTATTCTCCCCCCTACCCACCCCAGAGTCTTTTACTTTGATGCAATATGCCAATTCCAGTTCAGGTTTTACTTGTGTTTGCTCTTCTGCTCTTGTTTTTCAACTTCTGCCTGAGAGTGAGATCATCCCATATTCATCCTTCTGTTTCTGACTTATTTCACTGAACATGATTTCTTCAGGCTCCATCTAAGATGGGCTGAAAACAGTGAAATCACCATTTTAAATAGCTGAGTAGTATTCCATTGTGTATATAGACTACAACTTGCTCAGCCACTCATCTGTTGTTGGACACCTGGGCTGCTTCCAGGTTTTGGGTATTACAAATTGTGCTGCTAAGAACACAGGTGTACACAGATCTTTTTGGATGAGTGTATTGGGTTCCTTAGGATATATCCCCAGGAGAGGAATTGCAGGATTATAGGGTAGGTCCATTTCTAGCCTTCTGAGAGTTCTCCAGACTGCTCTCCAGAGGTTGGACCAACTGACATTCCCACCAGCAGTGCAGGAGGGTTCCTTTGACCCCACAACCTCTCCGGCATTTGCTGCTACTACATTTTCTAATGTATGACATTCTCACAGGAGTGAAGTGGTATCTCATTGTTGTCTTTATTTAGTGAAAGACATTTTTAACCTGATCTACAATTTCAGTATTGAAACCAATAGCTATGATGTGAATGTACAAATTAACTTTGAATATTTCTGATTTTCCAAAGAATTAGGAGCTGGCGACAGTGATAGCTGAGGTACACAAATAGCAATCTTTTAAAACTTTTTAAAAATTATCTTTATTCATTAGATAAAGACAGCCAGAAATGGAGAGGGAAGGGGGTGATAGAGAGGGAGAGAGACACTGCAGCCTTACTTCACCTCTCATGAAGCTTTCCCCCTGCAGGTGGGGACCAGGGGCTTGAACCAAGGTCCTTGTGCACTATAATGTGTGTGCTTAACCAGGTGTGCCACCACCTGGCCCCCAACAAACAGCAACCTCATAAGCATAGGTGGAAAAACGCTAACTTAGTGCTTTAGGTATTTGTTGTGGTCTCTCTTCTCTCATGCTCTGGGTCCTGGCTTCTATGTGTGTTGACTGCTAAAAGCTCACAAATGCACTTTTCTCAGGAAAATTGCCTTCCACTAATGAGAGTCTCATGACTGAAAGTGCTCACCTTAAGTGTTCACTAACCCTTGAACAACCTTCAATCAATAACTAGTCAATACAGAAACCAGGCTTCTTACCTCATTTAGGTAAATTTTGGTGGTGTGGTTGATGTTCTAGAAGAACCTACCCTACCACAGTGGGTCAGGCCATGGCAAAACATGTCCTGTAATAACAATCTCCCACTTTTCCCCTTTGTCCTCCCTTTCCCTTATTCTTTTAGAGTTTCTCTTCTGAGTAGCTCAACATTAATCAAGGGTCCTTAAATCCTTGCCCCAGGCAAAGATTAGATATCCAAACTAAAATAATTTGAATAAATTGACAAGACTTCATGAAGACTTTTGACTGTCTCATTTTATGGATGAACATCTAATGTTCAAAGAGTGGAAAAAAGATATGGCCATTTCTGATAGCTAGCGTGTGTTATTAAGGAATATAATGGGGATATCATCAATCAGATGGTTCAAGATTCCTTGAGGACCAAGGAGAGATAACCCTTCATATCACCAGACCACCAGACTTAAAAGCAACAAGGAGGTTAAATCTTCATTTATGCGTAGTAGGGACTTGACTTTCACCAGTGACAGCCAGTACCCAGCATTCACTTTGGCAACTGACTTTGTCTTGGGAAGTTATGCAGATTTGGCCCAGCAAAACAGCTTACATGGATAGTGTGCTGCTTTGCCATGTGCGTGACCCAGGTTCAAGTAAAACCCCCTGGGTTGCATTGGATCGACCTTCCCGTGGTGCATCCTGTGAGTACCCATTCATTGGGGAAACTGACGATCCTTCCTAGCCGACTGAATCCACATGGATCCCAGTCACTTTCAAAGCCAGCAACAAGCAGCTCCTGCCAGCTTTCAAGCTGTTGGTCCTGCTCTTCGAGTCCTCCAACTTAATCTTGAGGGGCTGTCCTTTGCCAAATGCGTTCTTATTGGTCAACTGGCGATACAGCATCAGGCAGATGTTATCTGCCTACAAGAAACACATATAGCAGTCGATGAAGCTGCTCAATTCACCATCAGTGGATTTGATTTAATATGCTATAATCTCCATCCTAAACACGGCCGAGCCATCTACGCCAAATCGTGTCTTGCAGACGTTTACCATACGGCTTCTTCGACCTTCTACGACTCCATTACTATTGGAACTATTCAACTCATCAACGTATATAAGCCTCCCAGTGCCTCATGGGATTATGAGGTCCTGCCTAGCCCGAATCACCCAGCCGTTTACGTTGGAGACTTTAATAGTCATCACCAAGACTGGGGATATTCCTCCATTCGTGCTGACGGCTCTATCTTAGCCGACTGGGCTTCAGCGAATGACCTCTCCCTATTATACAATCCCAAACAGCCAGGCTCTTTTCACAGTGCTAGATGGAATAAAGACTTGTCACCCGACCTGTGCTGGATTAGCACAGTCAACGGTCAAGCCTTTCCCGCTACGAGACAAGTTCTCAAGATCTTCCCGCACAGTCATCACCGCCCAGCTATCATCCACATTGGTCTCCAGCTCCCACTGATTCTGTGCTCAGAGAAACTAAGATGGAACTTTCGGAAAGCAAACTGGCGTCTGTTCAGTGATCTTACCAACAAATCTATTCCTGCAATTCCAATTAACTCTATCCCCCCTGAAGATTCCTACAGGTGCTTCCGCCAAGCCATCTTCAAAGCAGCTTCCCAAGCCATTCCTCGTGGGAGACGTGCTAACTATACGCCTTGTCTTGATGCTGAATGTGAGCAACTACTAAAGCAGTATGATGAGTTGGGCGACCCAGATGTGGCTGACCATCTCATTGCCTCCCTGGATGCAGCACGGCAAGTCCGCTGGCAACAACTCACGGAAAGTCTGAACTTCACCCACTCAAGTAGGAAGGCCTGGAAGCTTCTCCACAGACTGGGTGCCGGTAGCCAACCCCCTCCAGTCTCCCATCCTCCCGTATCTCCAAACTCAGTGGCCAGTCACCTAACTCAAGTTGGATGTGCTAAGATCGACCCAGTCTGGAAAAGAGAAATTTCCCATGAGTGGTCATCCCACTTCAGGTTATCTTGTCCATCTCCAAAACTCTCTCCCTTTACATTGTCTGAACTGGAAGACGCTTTGAAGAGGGTTAAACCAGGAACAGCTGCTGGCTATGATAACATCACCCCAGAACTCATCCTTAACCTGGGTCCCGTGGCAAAGAAGTGGCTCGCTGCATTCCTGTCCCACATCTTGGAATCTGAGTCTATGCCCAAAGTTTGGCATCGTGCGAAGATTATAGCAGTTTTGAAACCAAAGAAAGACCCAACACTGGCCGCCAGCTATAGACCAATTTCTCTCCTTTCCGTGTGTTACAAACTCCTTGAGAGGCTGCTTCTGTCATGTATTTCTCCTCTTACAGAGAAATTCCTATCACCTGCCCAAGCTGGTTTCCGCCCAGGAAGATCTACCTGCGAACAAGCCCTGGCCCTCTCAACTTACATTGAAAATGGATTCCAGAAGAATTTAAAGACGGGTGCTGTCTTTGTTGATCTCACAGCGGCCTATGACACGGTCTGGCACCGTGGTCTCCTAGTCAAGATCTCAAGATGCCTGCCTCCATGGGTGGCCAACACTATATCATTTCTTCTCCAAAACAGAAGATTCTGGGTGCATCTGGGTGACAAGTCTAGCAGATGGAGACTTGTCTCAAGTGGCCTCCCCCAGGGCTCTGTTCTGGCTCCTACGCTATTTAATATTTACATCAATGACCTCCCAGAAACTTCTTCAAGGAAGTTCATCTACGCCGATGACATCTGCTGTGCAACTCAGGCATCCAAGTTCGACATCCTAGAGGAAACACTCACTAAAGACATGTCTCTGATATCTGATTACTGTAAAAAATGGTGACTAATCCCTAGCACTGCAAAAACGGTATTATCTGTTTTCCATCTACACCATGCCTCAGCCTCGCGTGAGCTTAATGTGCAGCTTGGCGGTACAAGAATCCGGCATGAAGCCCAGCCAGTCTATCTTGGCGTTACTCTCGATCACACTCTGTCATTTCACGAACATCTCATAAAAACTTCAGCAAAGGTGGGCGTGAGGAATCACATCATTGCAAGACTGGCCAGCTCCTCATGGGGCGCGAGTGCTTCCACACTACGATCATCATCTCTGGCATTATGCTATTCCACTGCAGAATACTGTGCCCCAGTATGGTTCCGTAACCCCCATGTCCACTTGGTCGATTCCAAATTATATTCCTCCATGAGGATAATTTCTGAAACCATCCGTTCCACCCCGGTTCCATGGCTGCCAGTTCTTAGCAACATCGCCCTCGTCGGGATGCGGCATCATCTAAGTTCATTTCCCACGTCTACGCTCGACCGAACCTGCCGATATACGCGGATATCTTTGCCCACCCTGTCCAACGCTTGACGTCTCATCACCCAATCTGGTCCCCTATGCCTACAGTGAACTTCTCTGTTCCAGACTCTTGGAAACAGAGTTGGCAGTCAGCTGAGGTAAAGAACAAACACCTCATCACAGACCACTGCGAGCGTCAACCCGGCTTTGACCTAGCACGTTATGACTGGGCCCTCCTCAATAGCTATCAAACAGGCCATGGCCGGTGTGCCGCTATGTTCCATCGCTGGGGAGCCAGAGACGACCCGAACTGCCCCTGCAGCTACAGACAGACTATGGCCCACATAGTCAACGACTGTCACCTCTCCAGATTCAAAGGAGGTCTCGAAACTTTACATCAGGCTCAACTTGACGCTGTTGACTGGCTACGGAAGAAGGGCAAACGCTAGAAGAAGAAGTAAAACCCCCACTGCAATGAAGGAAAACTTTTGTTCCGTGATTTCTTCTTTGATTCTCTATCTTGTCTCTTCTCTGTCTCTATACACTCTAACGTAATACAAAATCATTTGATTCATAACTGGGATTTACCCAAATGACTAGCCAAAAAAAGCATGAATGATAGTGAGGAAGGAGAACTTGCCAACTCAGCAAGCCTTGACAAGTGTTCAAGAATTTAGGCTAATTAATTGGCCACATATCTAATAAGACAGTAGCCTTGTTTGGAGCAGAGGACACTTACTGTTCAGTTTGTATGTTGGGGGAGGCAATGTTGAGAAGCAGGGGAAAGATGTATGAAGTTGTAGGTTAAAAAAAAAAGGAGTAAAAGGTACTTGTAAGAAGAAGAAGAATGAGAAGGAAGAGAAGATGAAGGAGAATAAGGAGAAGCAGCAGCAGTAGCAGCGAGATGTAATGCAGTGTAAGTGACACCCCCAAATATGCTATATAGATCTAGGTCTTGAATGCATTATGGAACTAGCAAAAATTGCTTGTCCTCCAAATCTTTTAGAGACCAATATTCCTCTAGGAAATTATTCTAAGACATTAAAGTGACAAAGTAGGATGACTGAGATTATATTGGATCATGGTCATTTGTACTGATGGCTGTGTCAACTTGTTTGACTTGAAGATACTTCATATAAACATAATTACCACTGCTACTGAGTACTAACTCTATCTGGAACTGACTGATCGCCACTAGTGCGGAATCATTAGATTCCTTCTGCAGTTTTTAAATAGCCGGTTAACTGCTAAGACTATGTAGTCCAACAGGATACAGAGCACAACATGAAATGACAAGTGTCAGAGAGGATGCAGAAGGAAATCTGGTGCAGTGCCTAAGTGCGCACTGAGAGTCCTGAGACAAACCAAAACAGAAATGCCTTATGGTCCTGCAGTACCACTCCCGGGCCTGTGTCCAAGAGGCATGAAACACTAAGTCAAAGGGACATGTGCACTGCTGTGTTCATAACTGCATCATTCAAAATAGACAAGATATAGAAGCGCCCAAACTACTAACGGGTAGGTGAGTGCATAAAGAAGTTATGGGATGTATGCTCAGTAGACTACGACTTTACAATTAAAAAGATGATACCGGGGGTCGGGCGGTGGTGCAAGTGGGTTAAGCCCATGTGGCGCAAAGCGCAAGGACCGGTGTAAGGATCCCGGTTCGAGCCCCCGGCTCCCCACCTGCAGGGGAGTCGCTTCACAGGCAGTGAAGCAGGTCTGCAGGTGTTTGTCTTTCTTTCTCTCCTCCTCTCTGTCTTCCCCTCTTCTCTCCATTTCTCTCTGTTTTATCCAACATGAACAACATCAACAATAGCAATAATAATAACCACAACTAGGCTACAACAACAAGGGCAACAAAGGGAGAAAAATGGCCTCCAGGAGCGGTGAATTCATGGTGCGGGCACCGAGCCCAGCAATAACCCTGGAGGGAAAAAAAAAAAAAGATGATACCATGTTCTTTGAGACCAAATGGATGGACCTGGAGATAATCATATTTAGTGAACTAAGTGGAAAGGTGAAAGATAACTACCAGAAGGTTCTACTCGTATATGGAATAGAATTGAAAAACTTGAAACTTGCAGAAAGGAAGAAAGAAAAGGAGATAAAGAGTGAGAGAAAGGAGAAAAGAAAGGAACAACATACGAAGAAAAAAAAAAGACAGAAAGAGTCAAACTGTCTCTCTTTTTAAATTTTTTAACGTATTTTTATTATTGGATAGATACAGCTAGGGACAGGGGAGTCACAGGACTTTGGTGGTGAGTGCGATGTGTAAATATACTCCAGTAATATGTGGTAAGCCTGTTATCTTGGGCTACAAACTGAAATTTGCCAAGACACAACTTTATTTGGTTCCTACAACTGAATTTTCTGTTTTGAGTTCTCATTCTACTAGTTATAAAAAAATCTCTGTCAATTTACATCCTTTCCTTCTTGTATTTGTGCTTATAGCTGTAGGTATGTTGCCTGGTGCTATTTGTCGCTTCGTCTTCTCACCTCTGCCATGGCTGCTCCCTCTCCTAGTTCTTAGTCCTTCCACGGTCATGTTGGATAATATTCCTCATGACTGTAAATGCACCCCAGGTCTGAAGATGCTTACACAGCAAACAAGGAAAAGCAGCCAGAGAAATCAAAGAACTGAAAGCAAGAATATGATAGAAGTTGGACGAAAAAAAAAAAAATCGGTGCCCAGAGCTTTTTATAGAACTCAGAGTAGTCTAAGAGAAGTAAAAATGAAGTTACAAATGACTTTTTCAGTAACAGTTTCTACTGAATTGTAGATACATAGTCCTCACTGCAGAGGAGAGAAGGTATGCCAGTAGAGAATGTGGCATTTCCCCCAACCCCGGTTTCCCCTGCATGTCCAGATGCAGGGAAGATAGTTCACCTGAGAAGGTGACTGCTTTGCCATACATGGCATCCCACCATAGAGTGAATGATGACCATGTCGTGGATCTTTTTGGCATATTAGATGTAGTGTATTTATCAGACATTGGACAGTTAGACTCAGAACACTTAGAGGGTATGCAGAACTTCTCAGTGTCAGAGCGGGGACCAATCCAGACTCCCCCCCCCCCCCCCCCCGGTTTCCATCCTGCATTCTCTTTGTAATATTCACAAGTACCTCAGAGGAGAAAGGACACACTCTCTAAGATACACACTCTCTAAGATACACATTTAGGATTATCGTGAGTACTTCTTCCTTGGAACTTTTCTTTGTCCAGTTTCAGAATTCTCCTACCTTATGAACAGTTGAGGACTGTTTTCATCTGTCCAGGGTTCTGTCATCTCTTCTTGTTCCATTATGAACTCCTTTCTGTGTGATCCTAGAAGAGCCACTGGTAACAGTTTCCTGCACCTCTGGCCATGAAGTGTTCGGATTATACCTAGTCTCACCAATCATATGATCCTGTTTCCCATTTATAGCTCTAAGACACAGAAGCCACACTTCTCATGAATTTCCCCTTCATTTCATATCCACACAAAGAAGAGAGAAGCTCTGTTTTCCCCAGGGGAGAACTAACTCGAGAGAGTATGATTAAATTAATCTGCCTTTCTTTTCTTCTCTTACACTATGAAAAAGAGACGATCCAGATATGGTAAGACAAAATGAAACACAAAGAATAGCAGATCCAGGAAATGGTGAGAGGACGTGAAGAAGGTCAAAGTCTCACTGCACTGACTGTCCTTTCCAGTCTTAGGAATCAAGGTCTCTCTGTCTCATTTTTCATTCTCTCTATTTTTCTCTGTTACCTTGAGTTGGAGTTGTGCAAACTGAAACCAACAAGTCAGTTCAATACAGCTCACTGTTTGCTTTGCCCTTTAGTCGCCAGCATCACACCCAGTCCTTTCTCTATTCTTGGTTATTAACCAGGACACGGGGGGGGGGGGGGCGTCATGAGTCCCTGGATTTCTCCTGGCTTTGTCTTGCTTTATCTAGCTGTTCGTGCTGTGGCAAGATGAGTGACTTGGAGGTGAGAATGAAAATCTATGAGAGCAGCTATGTCTGATTTTCATCCCCACCCCCACGGACTACTGTATCCACAGAGGTAGATATTTTAGAGCTGTCTAGTGGATATTGACCCATAATTTTACTGACAATAAATTAATGTTTTTGTAAAATTTAAAGGCAGAACTTGACTCAAGGGTCACCAGATTTCTGTCCTCTCCAGTCTAGTTAGTGATTCCCCTCTTGAAATTATGTGAAAGGTCATTCTTGCCATGGCTCCAGTGAGTGAGAGTTTAGAAAATACTTAGAAAAAAGATTTAAAAAAAAAAAAGAAAAGAAAAAAGATCAACTCCTCCTCAACAATTGTATGTTTAACCTAATTATTCAAACTATGGATTCTTTAAAATGAGTGTGGTTCCCCCCACCCCAACAAAGTCAATATTGCTTTAGTTTCCATCTTAACACAAAATACTAAAAGAAAAGGCCATTTTGCCTTTAACCAAAATATAATATTTCTCAGCTTCTTCATAACTAGTACTGGATATTTCTGGTTTCATTCCCAATGTATGTGGTACTCTGATGATTCATTCCTATCCCCCCACCTTGGAAGGGGCGTGCCGGTCACCTACTACCAGTAAGACTCATTAAAAGTATGAAACTTCATTGTTAAGAAAACAAGGCTCATTTTTTTCTTAAATTTAAAGATTTTTGACCCAGTCTAAAATCATTAGGAATGGAACGTGGATGGTCCTCAAGTTTGTTGGGCATCTTGTACAGATATTTGTTGACTTGATGGGGACATGTCAAGTGGCGATAAGATAAATTTCCCACTTGAAGGTGGGAAACATTAATCTTGCTTTCATGCTTGGTGATAAATGGTCCCCTTGTTCACATTTTAATGTACTGACTTCCTGCAACATCAGCTCTATCTAATCTCATCCCTTTTGCAGTTTACCTTTGGTTCTCAACTTCATGAAGGATTTAATGATGGGGTCTAATTGAACTCTGGCGGGGAAGTTTGGGGACAAAATTAACCCTCTTTTTGTTAGAATGACCTGGTGGACAAAAAAAGCCAAATCTAAAGTCTCCATGTGAGACACTGTGAAATTTCTGAGGGAGGAAAATGATAGAAAAACAATATTGTGATTTTGGTTATATCTATTGGGAACATCATAATAAGCCTCTTTACGGGCTTCAGAATCCAGGACTGTACGCTCACTATGCACTAGCAATGAGAAGGAACTCCCACTCTTCAAAGGGGGGCTGTGTCTTCCTATTCTGACATTCCAAGAAGACTGGTCCTTCTGTGAGTGTAGCCCAGAATGTTCTCAGCTGTGACCATGAACTGTGAGCTCAGTCTGACTCAGCGGTTATACAGTCTGTGGTGCTAATCGTGAATAGATATGGGCTCCAGGTTAGAACGATGTGGTGAAAATTTAATTGCATTAATATATTTTCTTCAAGTTTGTGAGCGACTTTCTGCTCTAATCCTGCTTTTAGTTCTATTCTCAACTCTGATACCATCTTCCCAGACAATATTTCTAGTCTATCCCATGGGAGCTATCAAGCTCAAGCAATGAGCTAGGCTTCTTGCAACATACCTAAAATGACCGCTTTCCACTCTGAGGTCTCCTCAGCTTTTGTCTTCTGTATTCCTGCTTTATGATTCCTGTACATTTTGTCCTGATTTCCATCTTACTGCCTTTCAGCCACTAAGTTGCAGATGTTACTATGATTCCAAGCTGTGCAGAGGATTTCACCAATGCTTCCTGGAACCTCACCTTTCCAGAGCCCTACCTGACTAAGGAAATATGAAAACAGGCTGGGATAATGATTGACCTGACAATACTCATGTAGCAGAGAAGCAATGACAGAAGCCAGAACTCCCACTTTCTACAACCCAATAGGAATTTTGGTCCATAAAAAATTATTATAGATTTTTATAATTTAGGTGTCTATTGCTTTATAAACTAAGAATAATATTTACTGGAGAATGTGGAAATCTAGTCTGTCCTTAGAGGTACATTAACTATATGATACAAGTTAAACTTATGTTCAGGATTTTAGATTCGATTATTTAAAAGTTGGTTAATAACACATGGTTACAGTGTCCTATGACTATTCTAAAAAGGAGTTGGGAGTAGGGGGTTCAGGAACAGATGTGATGCTTGGGTGGATCAAGGAGATCCAACACATTTCCACCTCCTCTGTCTAGTTGTTGTTTAAAGCAGCAAGAAATCATCAGAACCCTGTAAACACCAGGAAGGCAATTTTCAGATGCTATTTAGAGATTTTTTTACTATGGTCTTTTTTAAAAAAGCCTTCTTTATTGAGGGTGTTAATGATTTACAGTGCAGTCATTGTCACATGCAGAGAATTTTATTGCACCCAGTCCCCACAGGTCTCTTTCACCCTTCCTAAGCCACCTTTTCCCCAGAGTTCCTGGCTTTGATGCCATACACCACATGCAGTTCATGTTTCACTTGGTTTCCTTCCTTCCTGTTCCTAATTATTAGGTCCCACTTATAAGTGAGACCATTTGGTATTCGTCCTTCTCTTTCTAGCTTATCTCGCTTAACAGGATGTCTTTCAGTTTTATCCAAGATGACGCAAAGAAGATTTCTTCATCATTTGAAACAGCTGAATAGTATTCCATCATATATATCACAGTTTTTTTAGACACTCATTTGTCCTTGAACATCTGGGTTGCTTCCAAATTGTGCTGCTATGAACATGGGTCTACATAAGTCTATTCTGATAGTTCTTTGCACTGATTAAATCCCTAGGAGAGAAGTTGCTGGGTCTATTTCTAGGTTCTGAGAAATCTCCACTGTCTTCCACAAGGGAAGACACTCCCACCAGCAATTCAGGAGTGTCCCTTGTTCTCCACATGGCTCCAACATTTGTTGTTACTGTATTTTCCTTTTTTTAAAATACATTTTTCTTAATCTTTTTATTCATTTATTAGCTAGAGACAGGGAAATTGAGAGAGGAAGGGGGTGATAGTCAGGGAGAGAGACAGAGAGACATCTGCAGCCCTGCTTCACCGCTTGTGAAGCTTTCCCCCTGCAAGTAAGGACCAGGGGCTTGGACCTGTGTCCTTGCGCACTGTAGTATGTGCGCTCAAACAGGTACATCACCACCTGGCCCTGTTACTGTTTTTTCTAATGTACACTCTCACAGGTATATAGTGTTAGCTCATTGTTGTCTTTATTTGCATTTCTCTGATGATCAATGACTTTGAGCACTTTCTCATGTTATCTATTAACCCTATGGCTTTCCTCTTCTGTAAAGTTTCTGTTCATCTCCTCACTCCATTTTCTTATGGGGTTGTTTACTTGGTGTTAACTTTGAGCTCTTTATGAATTTTATTTATTAGCACCTTATCTGAAATGTGTTGTATAAAGATATTTCCCACATTGTAGGGTGTCTTTCTGTTAATTTGGTAATAGCCTTTGCTGTGCAGAAGCTTTCCAGTTTGATATAGTCCCATTTATTTATTTTTGTTTTCTTTACTGTTGGATTTGAATCTCTGCAGATCTTTTTGAAGTGTTCTAATGTTTTCTCCGAAGTATGTGATAGATTATGGTCTACTATCCATGTCTTTGATCCACTTAGAGTTGACTTTTGTGCTTGGTGACATATGGGAGCCCAATTTAATTTGTTTACATGTTTTAATTCAGTTTTCCCAATACCATTTGTTGAAGAAACACTTCTTTCTCTATTTAATGTCATGAACCCCTTGAGTTGCCCATATATAAGAAGACTTAATTCTGGACTTTCAATTCTGTTCCACTGATCTGTATGTTTTTTGGTTCCAGTAGCAGGCTGTTTTGATTATAGTAGCTCTGTAGTATAGTTTGAGGTCAGGAAGTATGATGTCTCCAGCCTTGTTCTTGATCCCCTAGAAGCACAAAAAGTTGGGGATTACTTTCAGCGGTCTGAACTCAGTGAAGACTAAAGGAGAGAGATTGGCCTGATTCCCCTAGGCACACATGCAGAAGCTGGGACTGAACTTGCCAGCCCAAAGCAGTTCTTCTTCTAGCGTTTGCCCTTCTTCTGTAGCCAGTCAACAGCGTCAGGTTGAGCCTGATGTAAAGTTTCGAGACCTCCTTTGAATCTGGAGAGGTGACTATGTGGGTCATAGTCTGTCTGGAGCCGCAGGGGCAGTTCGGGTCGTCTCTGGCTCCCCAGCGATGGAACATAGCGGCGCACCGGCCATGGCCTGTTCGATAGCGATTGAGGAGGGCCCAATCATAACGTGCTAGGTCAAAGTCGGGTTGACGCTCGCAGGGGTCTGTGATGAGGTGTTTGTTCTTTACCTCAGCTGACTGCCAACTCTGTTTCCAAGAGTCTGGAGCAGAGAAGTTCAGTGTAGGCATAGGGGACCAGATTGGGTGACGAGACATCAAGCGTTGAACAGGGTGGGCGAAGATATCCGAGTATATTGGCAGGTCCAGTCGAGCGTAGACGTGGGAAATGAACTTAGATGATGCCGCATCCCGACGAATATCTGGCGGGGCGATGTTGCTAAGAACTGGCAGCCATGGAACCGGGGTGGAACGGATGGTTCCAGAAATTATCTTCATGGAGGAATATAATTTGGAATCGACCAAGTGGACATGGGGGCTACGGAACCATCCTGGGGCACAGTATTCTGCAGTGGAATAACATAATGCCAGAGAGGATGATCGTAGTGTGGAAGCGCTGGCGCCCCATGAGGAGCTGGCCAGTCTTGCAATGATGTGATTCCTTGCGCCCACCTTTGCTGCAGTTTTTATGAGATGTTCGTGAAATGACAGAGTGCGATCGAGAGTAACGCCAAGATAGACTGGCTGGGCTTCATGCTGGATTCTCGTACTGCCAAGCTGCACATTAAGCTCACGTGAGGCCGAGGCATGGTGTAGATGGAAAACAGATGATACCGTTTTTGCAGTGCTAGGGATTAGTCGCCATTTTTTACAGTAATCAGATATCAGAGACATGTCTTTCGTGAGTGTTTCCTCGAGGATGTCGAACTTGGATGCCTGAGTTGCACAGCAGATGTCATTGGTGTAGATGAACTTCCTTGAAGAAGTTTCTGTGAGGTCATTGATGTAAATATTAAATAGCGTAGGAGCCAGAACAGAGCCCTGGGGGAGGCCACTTGGGACAAGTCTCCATCTGCTAGACTTGTCAGCAGATGTACCCGGAAGCAGTGAAGCCTAGGGAAGGAGAGACCACTCTGATTCCCCAGTCTCACGGGGAGCTGAGGAGGGCACTTGCCAGCCCAAATGCAATGAAAGGCTGAAAGAGTTGGGGAGGGGAGATACTGGTCTGGTTCCGCTAGACACACAGGAAGTTGGGGACCACACTCTCCTGTCCTGATATGGCGAAGACTGGAGAGGAGAGACCCCTTCTGGTCTCCTTAGGAACACACGTGGGAATCAGGGACCACACTCGCCTACCCTGATACAATGAAGCCTGGTGGGGAGAAGCTGGTCTGGTTCCCTTAAGCACACGTGCAGAAGTTGAGGGCTGCACTTGCCCACCCTAATACCGTGAAGCCTGGGGGAGGTGGGTGTGAGGGGGCTGCTCCAGCTTCCTTGTACACATGCGGGGTTTGGGATTGACACCAAAACAGCACAGGACCTGGACAAAGTGGAGTCCCGGTCTGGCTCTGTGGGCATGTGGCTGATTTTAGGGGTTAGGGTGCGGCCCCTCCCAGACGTAGTGCAGGCAGGCTGGGACCAGCTGTCTTAGGGTGGAAGACCCACTCGAGTCTCCTTGAACGGGCTTTGGCAAGCTTATAGGTGTCAGTGGTGGTGCTGGGAATTGAGTCTGGGGAATGCAGATGGAGAGCTCCTTGGTTTGTTCTTTGTCTCTTTTCCAGTGCTCCCTGACTTTCTCTTCTTCTGTCTTTGGGTTTTCTGTGTCTTGATGGTTATATCTGCATCTGTTGGTTCATTTACTCCCCCTGGTTATTGCTTCTGTTGTTGCTGTCGCTCAGAAAACAATCCTGGAGCTGCCAGGCTCGCCATCTTCTTTCTTCTGACATGGTCATGTTGGGAAAGGTTGCTTCTTTCCGACTCCCATCAGTGACATTTTTAATGTTCCCATGGCCAGAAAATTTTCAGAGACAATCAGTGATGAGCAATGTTTTGAGACCGATGTGAGATGGTGAGATATATGGTTCTCCACTTCTGGACCAGTCAGGATTTTCTCCAGCTTCTCAGTCACATAAGCATTCTTTTAACCAGTACTCAAGCTTCCCTGTTATTTATCCTGCTAGAAGCATAAACCAAAGATCTTTATGGGGAGCAGAAGGTGGAAGGTCTGGTTTCTGTAATTGCTTCTCTGCTGGACATGGATGTTGACAGGTGGATTCATACTCCCAGACTGTTTCTGTCTTTCCCTAGTGGGGCAGGGGTCTGGGGAGGGGAGGTTCCAGGACACAGTGGGTCGTCTGCCCAAGGAGTCAGGTTGGTGTCATGGTAGCAGCTGCAAGTTGGTGGCTGAAAAGCATTGATATAAAGCAGAACAATTTGTTTAATAATCAGGAACCTGAAGATAAGAATATAGCAGATGATATTTGGGGTCTTCATGTTGGAAGAAGCTAGGAAGTCTATTTATTTTAGGTATATTCCAAAAGGTCCATAAGTTTACTAATTTTTGCCTGAGCCCAACAGCTAACATACAGGTGGGCTAGGAGTGTTGTCTGGGAAGATGGTGTCAGAGTTGGGAATAGGAGTAGAAAGCTAGATCAGGGCAGAGAGGGGCTCCCAAAATTGGGAAAAGTATATAAATACCATTAACTGTAAACTCCATGGATCTGATTCATATTTAAACAAAACATATTACTTATTGCCGGGATAGCCTGAGGGTGCTTCTTCCCGAGCAAGTGCTCTCTGGGTTGGAGAGAACTCAACTGGAGCCAACCTAGGCTGCTTCATGGGAGAGGGATCAGGAACTCGTGCGGGGCTAGTGTCGCAGGAGAGAGACTCTGGGACTCTCGGAGCTGGAAAGCAATTCCAAGTGTTTTTACTCAGAAAAGCAGCTTGTATATATACTCGCAAGTAGGGTGGAAACAGGTTGTGACGTAGTGAGGGTGGAGCGAAAAGAGACCGGTGAAAATCAGGGTGTACTAAGAGAGGGAGCGGAGCAAAAAGACATCATGAACCAGTGGGGATCAAACCAATGCTTTGCAGGCATGCCGGTGCTTAGTTAAGCAGGATTAGAGTCAGAAGCTTTAAGCCGGGGGAGCTGGCATACTACCCAACAACTTATTGCTAATTAAACCTTTGCCTTGACTTGCAAATCCTGAGATTCTGAAGTGTACACACCTAAGCTGGGTCTTACTCTTTTTACCTCACCTACACTGGATATTTTTACTCTTATTAATCTCCCCACATATCTCTCTGTTCCTGCTGTTTATTTTTTGTGATTAATAGTAAATGACAAGATTGTAAGATTACAGTGCATAGTTTCACATCACACCCACCACCAACGATAGCCATCATAGATCTCACAAGTCTTAGAAACAGTTTCCTTTTAAAATTATATTTATTTATTCATTTATTTATTGTTGGCATGCTTTTAAAAACCCCTTCTGTTTCATTTGGTTTAATTCCCCCTGCTTAACACTATTCTATTTACATAACCACTTCATTCTATTTACATAACCGCTGTTAACAAGCACCACCCTCCCTCCAGGGCATTGGTGGTTTACTGATAGAATTCTTGCCTGCTCCGCCCCCTCTCCTTGTCATACCCTGATTTTCACCAGTCACTTTTCTCTCCACCCTCTCTGCATCGCATCCTGTTCCCACCCTACTGGGCTAGTATATTTATAAGGACAAGATTGTAGTAGTTTAGTTTAGCTTAGCTCGGCTTAGATTGTGCTGCATCCTGCATGAATAAAGAGATACTGCCTACAACCCAGCCATGAGTCCCGGGTCATCTGTTACCCACCGGTGAAGCCAGCCCGTCGAAAACAACAATTTATTGGATAGAGAAAGCCCGTAATAAAGAGCAAAGGTGGTAATAGAGGAGAGAGACAGAGAGACACCTGCAGCCCTGCTTCACCACTAGCAAAGCTTTCCACCTACAGGTGGGAAAAGGGCTTGAACTCGGGTCCTTTTGAATTGTAACATATGTGTTCAACCTGGTGCACCACCAGTCCCCCCCCCTGTTTTTGCAAATTCTTGTAAGTTCTCTAGATTTCACATCTGAGTTAGACAATTCATAGTTGTCTTTCATCTCTTATTTTGTTAAGCTGAACCACCTCCAGTTTCATTCATTTTTGTCCTAAAAAGTATAATATTGGGAGTCCATCGGTAGCGCAGCGAGTTAAGCGCATGTGGCGCAAAGCACAAGGACTGGCATAAGGATCCCTGTTCGAGCCCCCGGCTCCTCACCTGCAGGGGAGTCAGTTCATAGGTGGTGAAGCAGGTCTGCAGGTGTCTGTCTTTCTCTCCTCCTCTCTCCATTTCTCTCTGTCCTATCCAACAACAATAACAGCAACAACAATCACAATAATAATAACAACAATGATAAATACCAAGGGCAACAAAAGGGAATAAATAAAATAAATATTTAAAAATATATTAAAAAAAACCCACAATATCTTCTTTATTGACTGCAGAATAGTTTTCCATGGACTATACATCCCATAACTTCTTTACTCAGTTATCTGTTTATGGGCATCCGGGCTGTTCCCTCTCCAGCTATTATGAGTAGTGTAGCTATAAGCATAGGGTGCATATGTCTCTTCAAGTTAATGTTTGAGTGTCTTTTTGGATACATGCCTAAGGGTGGTGTTGCTGGATCACAAGGTTATTTTATTTTCATTTGTTTAAGGACCCTCCACACAGTCTTTCAAAAGGGCTGTACTAGTTTGCATTCCCACCAACTGCTGTGTATTTTTCACGGAGTGCTGCTTCCTATATTCTTTTTTTTTTTATTGTATTTTTATTTACTTATTATATAGAGACAAAAAAGAAATTGAGAGAGGAGAGAGAGAGAGATAGGTCAGAGACAGACACCTGCAGCCTTGATTCACCACTTATGAAGTTTTCCCTTTGCAGCTGGAGTCTGGGAACTTGAGCCTGGGCCTTTGTGTGCTGTGATGTGTGTGCTTAACCAGGTGTGCCACCTCCTGGCCCCCATCTGCTATTCTGGTATAATTACTGAATCGTCAGAAAAGTCATGATGTAGTTTTTCTATGAAAAAAATGAATCATGACTTCTGAGAACACACTTTGTCTCTACTCGTTTATTTTGCCTCCAGGGTTATCGCTGGGGCTCAGTGCCAGCACTAAAGACTACAGAGCCACTCCTGAAGGCCTCCCTCCCTCCCTTCCTTCCTTCCTTCCTTCCTTCCATCCTCCCTCCCTTCTTTCCTTTCCTTTTCCTCCCTTCCTTCCTTTCTTCCTTTCTCCCTCTCTCCCTCTCTTATTTCTTTCTTCCATGGGGCTTGAACTGGTGCTTGTGCTTCGTGCTTTGTGTGCTTAACTTGGTGCACCATTGCCTGACCCTCGTCTCTGCTTATTAGTTCTCAGATATCACTCCTTCAGAGAACACTTCACTGACTTATAGTAACATTTAAGATATCTTACTTACATATTTATGAAGACAGAGGGAAGGGGGCATAGAAAGGAAGAGAGATACACCTGCAGCTCCACTTTACCATCTGGGCAACTTGTCCTCTGCAGGTGGCAACCAAGGGCTTGAACCTGGGTCTCTGCGTGTCACACTGCAATCACATTTTAAGTTTGTGTTTCATCAGATACGTACTGCTCTTTCATGTACTGGTTGTTATTTAATATGTATTTCGTGTCATTGCCTGGACTCATTAGGCTGACTTTTTCAGAAAGAAAGAGCTAGGGAAACAGAGGGAGAGAGGGAAACGTATGACTCTGAAACTTTCCCCAGTGTGGTGGGGGTTAGGCTCAAACCTTTCAATGGTAAATAAGATACTCTCTCAATAGATGTTTTACTAGCTCATGATTTAATGTTTATTAATGATTATTTGATTACATCTGTCTCTTTTCTAGACTCTACAGAGATAGGGCTCGGCTGGCTTTTGTTTACATTGCATCTGCATTGTTTGACACTGAGCTTTGTACTAGAGAGAGGTTAATACACAGTTTCTGAATGAATGACTGAGTGGATGAGGGAGAAATAGGACTAGAGCAGTGCAATGTCATTTCGTGAACCAGCTTAGCCAAGATTCTCCTTTGCTTGTTGTCCGTAGGAAATAACAAACAAGGACAGGCCAGTAGGGCTCAGAAAATGAGGAAGCACACAAACATGCGGGGACATTCCAAGGGTCTTTTCTTAAAGGACAAGGAAAAGTAAGAGAGTCAAAGAAAGTAAGGCTAGTAGCTCTGGTAAAAGCAGTCGAATTCCTCCTCAGTAACACAATTAGTTACTTACCTGCTACTTGAGTTACTTAGTTACTACCTGAGTGCTTCTAAATATGTACAATAATTTTATAGCCAAAGTGGACTTTTGGGGCCAGGTGGCGGAGCACTAGGTTTAAGGCCACACATTACAGCGTGCAAGGACCCAGGTTCCAGCCTCTGGTCCCCACGGGCAGGGGAAAGGTTCACAAATGGTGAAGCAGGTCTCTCTCTCTCTCTCTCTCTCTCTATATATATATATATATATATATACACATATATATATATATATATACACATATATATTCAATTTCTGTCTTCTCAATTTCTGTCTCTATCCAATAATTTGGTTTTAAAACCAAACAAACATAAAAAAACTACAATGTGAACTTTGAGTAAAAAATAAAAAGCAACCGTAAGAGCTTCGAGTGGAAACTTCTAGGAAAGAAGTTCACAGACGCAATGGAAATGAATCAAGGTTAGACTGAAGAGGGACCTAGAGCGGTGTGACCTCCCTCATGCCGTGCTTCTTGTATACTGGCTGCAAATGGTAACAAGGACAAATGAAGCCCACGAGGAAATGTTCTGCAAACCTAGGAAACATTCATAATAATGTCGACAGTGGGGCTGACTGGAGGCGGCCAGAGACCCCGTAACTGTGGTTCTAAATGACGCGTCCTTCAAACTGTCACTCTCATATTCAGCATTGGTCTGAGAGGGAGTTTATCTTGGTTATTCTATTTTATGAGTCTGTATTTGCAGTCACCCTGTAGTCTCTGTAATCTTCCTAATAACATCTTGATAACGTTCTAGTAAATGATTTTTCTATTTTCCTAGAATTGATTCCTATTGTGTCCAAGTAAGACATCTTGGGCCTCGGTATAAAATGTGACAGAAAGTTTCTGGTGTACACCATGCATGAATACCAGTCAGACCAAATCCCAGTGCTGAGAGATGGGTAAGTGGGCTACTCTGAGCAGGTGGGCACATTTCTTGTTCACAGACATTGAAGAATGAGCTGTACTGCCGGCTCTTCTGTGGTCTAGTGATTCTCATGGAGCAGAATCCTCACGAGACCTACTTTTCTATGAGACTACCGAGGCACAAGTAGTCCACTGCTTCTCAGTATTGGATGAGATAGTCAGAATTTAGTGGTTTCCTTTTTTTAATTTTAAATGTCTTTATTTATTTGTTGGATAGAGACAGCCAGAAATTAAGAGAAAGGGAGAGCTAGAGAGGGAGGGAGACAGAGAGACACCTGCAGCCCTGCTTCATTCACCACTCATGAAGCTGAAGCTTCCATCTTTTAGGTGGGGACCAGGGGCTTGAACTGCATCCCTGCACACTAACCAGTGCCACCAATTGGCCCCAGTGGTTTTCAGCTGGAGTTTTTTTTTTTTTCCCTGATAGCTACTACTACCGTAGAAAATAGCCTATATAGGAACACTTTTCATTAGAACAATATAAACAGGGAGTCGGGTGGAAACGCAGCAGGTTAAGCGCAGGTGGTGCAAAGCGCAAGGACCGGCGTAAGGATCCCGGTTCAAGCCCCCGGCTCCCCACCTTCGGGGGAGTCGCTTCACAGATGGTGAAGCAGGTCAGCAGGTGTCTGTCTTTCTCTCCCCCTCTCTGTCTTCCCGTCCTCTCTCCATTTCTCTCTGTCTTATCTAACAATGACATCAGTAACAACAACAATAAAACAAGGGCAACAAAAGGGAAAATAAGTAAATAAATGTTAAAAAAATTTTAAAAGAACAATATAAACAATAATAAGTGCTACCACATCTGTTGCTGACTTCAGGGATGACTAGAAAGACCTTCTGAATATAATATTTTATCAGTATATCTTTATCAATACAGCAATCATATTCTTCCCTCTAATTTATATTGTCACAGTGCACCTGGCTGAGGGGTTGTTATGCATTATGAAGCCAGTTCAGTTTCACTAAAATGGGTTCTGACAGAACTTTATAATCCCTGAATTTACCTGAGCATATATCAAAAAGGAGTGATCAGCATATGTCAAAAAGGAGTGATCAAAAAGGAGTAATAGTGATTACAGAATGAATGATTCCACTGACATGATCTTTTTTTCTTTCTTTTAAAAAAATATTTGTTTATTTATTTATTGTTGCCCTTGTTGTCTCTATTGTTGTTGTAGTTATTATTATTGTTGATGTCATTGTTGTTGGAAACACATGCAAGAAAAAAATAACTTTATTGATAGAATGAATGGGAAAGAAAATTAGCCTTAGTTGATTATTTATTTATTTATTTATTTTAAAAAAGGAGACATTAACAAAACCATGGGATAGGAGGGGTACAACTCCACACAATTCCCTCCACCAGATCTCTACATCCCATCCCCTCCCCTCCCCTGAGAGCTTTCCTATTCTTTTTTTTTTTTTTTTTACCAGAAAACTGCTCAGTTCTGGCTTATGGTGGTGCTGGGGATTGAACCTTGGACCTCAGAGCCTCAGGCTTGAAAGGCTTTTTAGCATAACCTTTATGCTGTCTCCCCAGCCCATCTTTCCTATTCTTTATCCCTCTGGGAGTATGGACCCAAGGTCATTGTGGGTTGCAGAAGGTTGAAGGTCTGGCTTCTGTAATTGCTTCCCTGCTGAACATGGGTGTTGACTGGTCTACCCATACTCCCAGCCTGTCTCTTTCCCTAGTAGGGTGGGTCTCTGGGGAAGCAGAGCTCCAGGACACATTGGTGGGGTTGTCTGTCCAGGGAAGTCTGGTCGGCATCATGCTGGCATCTGGAACCTGATGGCTGAAAAGAGTTAACATACAAAGCCAAACAAATTGTTGAACAAGTATGGACCTAAAGGCTGGAATAGTGCAGATGAAGTGTAGGAGGGTACTCACTGCAGACTATTGTGTACTTTTGCTTTCAGGTATATATTTTACCCTGGATTATGGATATCTGTGAACATATGCTCTATCTCATGGGACATAGTCTATATCTAGGTTTTGGGACTTTGTTAGGAAATGATCCTCCTGGGATGGAATTAGAGAATACTATGAAAGGAAAGGTCTCACCCAAGTAATGAATCTGAAGGGTTGTCATTCCACACCTGAAGTCTCTGGACACAGTCTGAAGTGAAGCATGCTGACGTGGCACTCGTTGCGTTGATTAGGCTGGGATCGGCAGATGCAATGTTACTTAGTATGAATTGAGAGAAGCATGCAGGAAAGTGGGCCCCACCCTAAGGTTCCAGAACTGGGGGAAATATGGGCTCCATAGTGGAAATGTGAGGTTCCTGCTGTCTTAGGGTTCAAGAAGACAACAGATAGTTATTGTTATCATCACATTATTTGGTAATTGGGTTAACTTTGAAAAGTCCCTTTGTTAGGATTTGCTGTATAATACCCAGCATCTTGTATATAGCTGTGCCACCAGTTGATTTTTTTTTTTAAGGAACCAGTATAAAGTTATTCCGTTTAGCAATTGTAGGTTATTCTCCCAGCTTCTCTCTTCTGTTCATTGGATCTACAGAGCTAAAAACAAGTTAATTAACTAGTAAATGTTTAAATTATATAAAGCTCCATTTATTTTTTGCTTATGTTATCACTGGGACTTCATCCCCCAGACTGATTCAGATAGGTAATAGATGATAGCTGGCAAAATACATGCTGGAGAGAGAGGCAGAGGAAGGTACCAGCTCACCGGCATTTCCTCCAATGAGCGGGAAGCGGATTTGAACCCGAGTTGCAACAGGCCAAAGCAAGCACACTCTCCAGCTGAGCAATTTTGCCAGCCCTAAAGCGACATTTACTAGTAGCATTTCTTCCTTACTGCGTATGTTTTTATTTCTATGTGGGTGTTTTTCTGAATAAAGAAACAAGTCATTTTGGGGAAAAAATGTTGATGTAATGGAAGTTGCAGCTGCGTTCGCAGAACAAAGGACAGAAGAGAAGGATATTTCCTTTGAGATAGAGTTCCCCATTCAACAGAAAACATAAAATGAAAAGAAGAGCAAACAGCAGAATCCAGATCATCTGGATTCTTCCCTCTTCTGTGGGGTTGGGCATTTATGGTAGTTCAGACATTGGTTAGTAGCCAGAGATGGTTAGGATTTGTATCCTAGACTTAGAGATTATACTCATTTGTTTTTATTTTAGTGTGTTTTTCTCCCTCACTTGTTTCTGGCTTGTGTTCCTGCCTATACAGAAGCAGGTGTCTGGGTGATGATAACATGGAAAGTGACTCGAGGAAAACGTGCAAATTGGTTGGAGATCAGCAGGAGCTACCACAATATTTCCCATCATGCAATTTAGTAATCAGGCATCAGTACCAAGCTGTTGTGTGCTTGAGACATGGGACTTTTTGTACATTATTGACATTATTTTATTGACTAAAAAAACTATTTTTTAATTTTCATTTATAAAATAGAAACACTGACAAGACCATAGGATAAGAGGGGTACATTTCCACACAGTCCCTACCACCAGAATTCTGTATCCCATCTCCTTCCCTGACAGCTTCCCTATTTATCCCTCTGGGAGTATGGACCCAGGGTCATTGTGGGATGCAGAAGGTGGGAGGTCTGGCTTCTGTAATTGCTTCCCCACTGAACATGGGCATTGATAGTTTGATCCATACTTCCAGCTTGCCTCTCTCTTTCCCTAGTGGAGCAGAGCTCTGGGGAGGCGGGGCTCCAGGACACATTGGTGGGATCATCTGTCCAGGGAAGTCTGGTTGGCATCATGGTAGCATCTGGAACCTGGTGACTGAAAAAAGAGTTAACATATAAAGCCATACAAATTGTTGACTAATCATGAACATAAAGGCTGGAATTTTGCAGATGAAGATTTGGGGTCTCTGCTTTGGAAATAGCTAGTAGGTCTTTTTCAGCTATATTCCAAAGGGCCCATGACTTTATTAGTTTCTGCCTGAGCCTGACATCTTATATGCAAGTGGACCCAAGTTATTGTCTGGGGAGATGATGTCATGGCTGGAAAAAGGACCAGAAAGCTGGATGAGGGAAGAGAGCAACTTCCAAATATGGGAAAATTGTATAAATATTATTGACTGACTTGATCTGAGGTCCATATTCAGCATAGATGCCTATGTCATGTCTGCATCCCTGTAGGTCTGAACTCGCACTCTCTGGTCATCAGTAGAAACATTCCAAGTTGCAGTAATTTCAGGACCCATCTTCCTCAGGCATTAGAGTATGTTGTCCAACCCCCCTTCAGAGGATGGACCATTCTCTACTGTTTTTGATCCACATTGAGGGCAAGGTCCTATGTGGGGGAAAAAAACCTATTTTGACCAGAGCACTGCTCAGTTCTGGTTCAGGATGATGCAGTGTATTGAACTTGAGACCTCAGAGTCTCAAGCATTAGGTCTGCTGCATAAAACACTGTTATCTTCTTAGTCAAATTGTGTGGCTATTTTAACAACATTGAGAAGCAAACTAAAAAACTGGAATGAGGTTGATACAGTCTTAAAGAGTCCAAGAATGACAAAGGATGGCACTCTGGAGATACAAACACCTTGTCTGCATGATTCCACATCTCAAGCCCACATCCGCTCTTGAAAGGAAGATGAATGCAGGAAAAAGGAAGAGGTGGCACTTATATTAGAAGATAGCAAAAATCACGAGAAAGTTGTCCCTTTTTCTACATTGTTTTCTGGAGTAACCATTAACTAAAACTTTTACTTGGACAACCTGGCACATGACTGAAACCTTAATTTTGGTTAGTGAGGGAAGGGAGAGAATGAGTATCTGGTATGAAATCAAATGACACATTTGTCATCTACATTAGATATACATATATGTATACATAGGATGTGTGTGTATGTTTCCTGGGTATGTTTAAGAATGTAGGCCTTGTCAGCTGACAGACTAACTAGAAATTCATTTCTGCTACATACCGTATATGTGATTTCAGGAAAATTATTCTATCTTTCTGCATTTCATATTCATATATATGTATATATTTTTTAATAGTGACTGCATAATGATTGACAAGATTGTGGGATATGAGGGGTATAATTTCATACAATTCCTACCACCAGAGTTCTGTATCCCATCCCCTCCATTAGAAGCTTCCCTATTATTTATCCCTCTAGGAGTATGGACCAAAGATCTTTATGGAGTGCAGAAGGTGGGAGATCTGGCTTCTATATTTGCTTCTCCACTGGACATGGGTGTTTGCAGGTCAACCCATACCTCCAGCCTGTTTGTGTCTTTCCCTAGTGGGGACTGGCTTTGGAATGGTGGGGTTCTGGGACACACTGGTGAGGTTGTCTGCCCAGGGAAGTCAGGTCCATGTCATGGTGGCATCTGAAAGTTGGTGGATGCAAAGAATTAAGATATAAAGCAGAACAATTTGTTTAATAATCTGGAACCTAAAGTTAAGAGTATAGCAGATGAGACTTGGGGTCTTTATGTTGGAAAAAGTTAGGAAGTTTATTTTAGGTATATTCCAAGGGGTCCATGACTTTACTAATTTTGGCTGAGCCCAACAGCTAACATGCAGGTGGACTAGAGGTATTGTCTTGGAAGATGTTGTTGAGTTAGGAATAGGGGCTAGAAAGCTGGATCAAGGCAGCTCCCAAATATGGGGAAAGTATATAAATACTGTTAACTATAAATTCCATCCGACCTAGGGCTCATGCCTATCCATATTTAGCACAGGAGCCTGTGTAGCCTCTGAGTCCCTGTCAGTCTGAGCTCACAGTCCATGGTCACAGCTGGGGACATTCTAGGCTGCGCTCATGTCAGGACCTGTCTTCCTTGTGTAGCAGAGTACTATATCTCATATTCTTGATATTTTAATAGTACGTGCCTTCTGGAGTTTTTTGTTTGTTTTGAAAATGATGTGCACTTAGGGCCAGGGAGTAGCACATCTGGTTAAGCTCACACATTTCAGTCTGCAAGGACCCAGGTTCAAGCCCCTAATCCTCATCTGCAGGGGGAAAGATTCACAAGTAGTGAAGCAGGGCCACACGTGTCTCTCTGTCTCTTTCCCTTCCTCTCTCAATTTCTCCCTGTCTTTATTCAGTAATAAGTAAATTAAAATATTTAAAAAATAAATTTAATTAATTACAGAGAGAATTATATGCACTTTGCACAGTGTTTAGATCATCGTAATATTTCAATATAATTCTTATTACTATAAATTTATTACTATACATTTTACTAAATATTATTTTTTTTAAATTATGTATTTATTCATGAGAAAGATAGGAGGAGAGAAAGAACCAGACATCACTCTGGCACATGTGCTGCTGGGGATCGAACTCGGGACCTCATGGTTGAGAATCCAATGCTTTATCCATTGCGCCACCTCCCAGACCACAACTAAATATTTTCTTAAAGTCATGGTTATTGCCTTGCAGATTTTCTGAACCGAAAAAAATTTGAGAAGGTGAGGAAGAGTTTGGATTGGGAGCTACCTACATTTCTTATGAAGGGCAATCAAGGGTAAATGGTTCAGTTTCAGAAACGCGAACAAGTAGCTAGCCCACATGAAAGCTGAGGAAGAAATACATGAATATATCTATTTATTCTTCCAACTTTTAGAATATACAGTCTACGGCCATATCACCTTGAAGATCTTGTCTGATCTCAGAAGAATATATAAAGTAGGTACATCATAAGTAATGGAAATATGGAAAGAGTATCCATGTGCAATCTGTGGTCAGGTAGGTTGCATGGCCCAAGAAATAGTTTTCTTCAATACAGGGAAATTCAGCCAATCTGCTAGTGAAGAGGAATTGGTCTAGTCTAGGGCTTGTTCTGCCACCATCTTCTTCCTCAGCCGCATCTGGGTTTGCAAGGCAATTGCAGAAGCTCTTGAATGCACCCTGTAATAATGTTGGTCATTATTTCTCCTTTGGCAAATTCTGCTTCCATCGGTGTTGGTCATCACACCAGGTTCCCCTGCACTGCTTGATGCTGTGGTCTATTTACATAATCACTGTTTTGCCTGAAACCCACCCTGCCTGCAGGGCATTGGTATAATCCCAAATGGTTAGAACCTTTGCAACAGCTGGAGACCCACCCTGCAGGGCATTGGTTTAATCCCCACTGGTTAGATGGAAGCTTGCTACATTCACGCTCTCTCCTTCTCCCCGCCCCTGTCCTACTCATTTCCTTTTTTCCGACCTGCCACTTCCATCTCAGAAGGTATAAAGGCAGATTCTTTTCTAACCAATAAACATTGGATTGTGTTCCCGCTCAGCCATGAGTTCCTGGCTGTCTCTCTCCCACCTGCGAGGCTAGCCCGGCATAATAGGAGTGTTATTAGTATTCTGCTGCATAGGTGTTGGGCACCTGTGATTATCACGCATGTGTCTTCTCTAGGTGGATTACTTGGGAGTAAATAAGACAGTCTCACCTTAAAGAGATCTCTTCATGGATATTAACTCTCAGTGTCCTCAAACACCTTGAGAACTGGTCAAATTTAGAAACACATAAACATGTTCTTAGAAGAAGTGTAAGAAAGGACTTCTGTCTTCACTGCTATGACTTTTTTATTACTACCCTGAAATGGTATGTCTGTACATTTCAACCCTAACATAATACACAGAAATCATTGATTGTTGGTATGCTTCTAGTTTTGCTTTTGGGATCTAGTTCTGCTTCTGGGATCTAGTTCTGCTTCTGTTACATTGCTTGACGTTGTGGTATATTTACATGATCTTTCTGTTGCATTAGTTTAGTCTCACACCCCTCGCCTCCAGGAGATTTGGTTTAGGCCTTGCTAGTTTCACGCTTCTCCCTTCTTCTTGCCCCCATCCTACGTGCTTCCTGAGTTTCTGATGCTGCTGCCGGGGGAGAAAGATGGAGGAGCACATTGTATGGTGGTTAGGTTATTTGCCCACTCGTGAATAAAGATTAAACTGCGTTCTCAGCTCAGCCACGAGTTTCTTGTCATCTGTTTCCCGCCCATGAAGCCAGCCCGGCGAAAACAACATATGGCACACCAACATGGGACCTGACCTTCCCATCCCCCAGATAAGTGAAGACTTTGGCTACCTATCCACTATGGGCTGCTTTTCTGCTTGTGGAGAGGTTTCCAAATGCCTCTGCCCTTTCTTCATGAGACTGTTTCTCTGTTTCTGGAACATTTTGCTCTGGGCCATATTCTGGTTTCTGCCCACCACCTGCCTGCAGGAGCCAGCTCGCTGCTGCATGGCATGGGGCATTTGGCGTGGGCTCCCTCCGTGCTCCTCGGCTGCCAAGAGCAGGGCAGCAGACACGGCAGGCAGGGCTGCACTTTCTGCACGGCTGGCCCGCCCACCCTCCTGCTATAAAGTCTGGGCAGATCCTGGACAAACTGGAGACCATGGGCTCCCTGCCGGGACTGGGCCCCCTGGCCGAGATCCCCAGCTTGGCTCTGACAGCAGAGGAGCTAGAATACACAGAGATTCATGCAGCGATGGCAACCTACAATTCCTGGAAATGGAGCGGTGTGGGAGGCCACCTCCGGACAATGCACCCCCCAAACAACTAAGACAATACAGATCTAAATTTGTGTTTAAAATGACATGTTTTCGTAACAAAAGTTTTTCTCCTTGTGTATTGAAGACCATGTTTATGTGTGTGTTTAAAGTTTGGTAAACATTAACTTTAAGGTTAAAAATGTAACTTTAAGGCTACATTCTTACCAAAGTTAAATGAAAAAGGTTTTCAACATAGTTCTCATAAAGGTAAAATTAACTTACATTTAAAGTCTGAGGTAAAAATTAGTTAAAAATCAATATATTTTAACTAACTTGGTCTAAGAAACCTGTGCACACCTAGGGTGTGTCTTCATCTTATACGGGTGTAACAATAGGTTAAATAAGACGTTGTTGATATATAAAGCTCTCAAATAACTTCTCAGTTAGAAATGGTGGATTGCACAATGGTTATGCTAGTGATTCTCATGCCTGAGGCTCTAGCAGTGGTTCTTTTACTTACCACACTTTATTGTGCTTAGGTGGGTTAGGAGCCTTAAAATAAAACTAAAAAGACCTTCCAAATTTATAAAGATACTTACACCAATTATAATCATCGAGTTATCTATTGTGATAAACTTCTAACATGCTACAAGTTTTGTTTCATAAGTAAGTGAATTGCAGCTGTCAAATTCTCTACAGAAAAGCGGAATTCCAATGGCTGACCTCCCTCATGCAACAATTCACCCCCCGGAAATTCTTCAGAGGACATCTGCCTTGAAGTGGCACTTCTATCAGACTTACTGGTACACAACCCTACAGTAGCTTCCCTTTATGCTGCTGGGTTTCTCAAAGACTGACTGCAGCCAACTGCCTGGGGACTCTATAGGCCATACCCTCCCTCCATGCTAGCTAATGCCCACAGAGGCAGGAAACACCCATAGAGGCAAAAAAAAAAAAAAAAAAAAAAAAAAAGCCCACAGAGGCAAGAAAGGTCCTGTAGCTTGATAAAGTCTTGACTACAGAGGCAAGAAACACCCCCCTCAGGCCTTCCCTTGGCAGCACACTGGTTCTTGTTGCTTGCTTACTTGTTCCTCCGTGTTTGTGCCAGTTTCTTTTTTGAAAATGCCTGTACGATATAGGTTTCTGTTCACCCCACACTCCTGATACTATGGTCAATTAGTTAAAAAGAAAAGGGGGAATTGTTGGTATGCTTCTGGGATCTCTTCTGTAAACATTGCTTGACGTTGTGGTCTATTTACATGATCTTTCTGTTACATTGGTTTGGTCTCACTCCCCCCGCCTCTAGGAGATTTGGTTTAGCCCTTGCTAGTTTCACGCTTCTCCCTTCTCCCCACCCCATACCCTATGTACTTCCTGAGTTCCTGCTGCTGCCGCCAGAGGAGAAAGATGGAGGAGCACATTGTGTGATGATTGATTAGGTGTTGGACTGTTTGCCCGCTCGTAAATAAAGATTAAAGTGCATTCTCAGCTCAGCCATGTGTTTCTGGTCATCTGTTACCTGCCCATGAAGCCAGCCTGGGGAAAAAGACAATTGGTGATTACCTCTAACATGACTTCTCTAGGATTTCAATTATTTTTAAATATTTCCCTTTTGTTGCCCTTGTTTTTCTATTGTTGTTATTATTATTGTTGTTGATGATGATGTTGTTTTTGGATAGGACAGAGATAAATGGAGAAAGGAGAGGAAGACAGAGAAGGGGAGGGAAAGACAGACACCTGAAGCCCTGCTTCACTGCTTGTGAAGCAACTTCCCTGCAGGTAGCGAGCTGGGGGCTCAAACAGGATCCTTAAGCCAGTCCTTGTGCTTTGTGCCACCTGTGCTTAACCCGCTGCGCTACTGCCCAACTCTCTAGCATATCAAATTTAATGACACCTAGGCCTGTGTCCCAAAGAGAGGTAGCAAGTCAGAAGGAGCCCAAGACTCAAGATTCCTTAATCCAACTGAAACAGTATCATAATAAATTTTATTCTACAGCTATGACATTATCCTTTTAAAGACAGTGAATGTGACCAAGGTTCTGCATAAGATTCCTTGCTTCATTTTCTTCATTTATATGAGCCATCTATATCCTGTCTGCACAAGGCATTGATCCCATTTTGGTAGTACAATTCTATTAGATTGGGATTTGATTTCAGAACTCACAGTGGAAGGATCTGTCTAGTTCTGCCTTCCAGTGCTTCCTCTGCCCTCTACCAACACAGTCTCCTTTTTGCTTCCTCTCTCAGCTACCTACACAGTCTCCTTTGTATTAGTTTCCATCATCATAACCCTGAGTTTTCTACTTTATTTTCTTTCCTTCTGAATAAGCATCCTGCTTTCATTTCGTGTATTACTCCTGACAAGTCAAAGTATCTATAAGTTATATGCAGAATATGGAAGTATCTATAAGTTATATGCAGAATATGAAATACTAATCATGCAACAGATATATAATAATATATAATATAATATATAATATAATATATAATAATATAATATAATAATATAATATATAATATAATAATAATAAAATAAATAAAATAAATAAAATCTCTGTGCAATGACACAGCTGTTAAGTGTGGCATATACCAGCAAGAATTCTGGGAAATAACTGCATTATAACCTTTCAGATTTCTGTGAAGTTATGTTCTGACTGTTCAGTCTTCATTCTTTTTATTTTCCTAGTTTCAGTGATCTATGACAGACATAGTGAAGGCAGAGACTAGAGAAAAGAAAGAAAATGCTAAAATGTTAACTGTCTGAATGCCAGTGACCGTTTCCAACCACCAGAGACACAGACACTCTGACTGCATTTGAAATTGTAGATTCAGTGTGGCCTCTGGGTTATGGGACTGGGGATGCCAACCTTTTTGCACAGTAGACAGGACACTTCAGAATGAGGACAGACTTTTTCCAACTTGCAATTATTTACCTAGATCCTAGAACTGTGGAAACACAGCAAATGACACAGTCCATTTCATTTAACCATGATAGAGGAAAGGGCTCCTGTGATTTTAGGCTGGTGAGAAATATTTTAATTAGGTGTTGCATTAATGGCATAGTGCAAATTTGAAGGAAGAGCATTCCACATAATATAAACCTAACTGAAATATTTGAAAATTTAGTCTAAATTATAGCTAGTATTTTATTTTTTATTTTATTTATAAAAATGAAACACTGACAAAACCATAGGATAAGAGGGATACAACTCCACACAATTCCCACCACCAGAACTCCATATCCCATCCCCTCCCCTGATAGCTTTCCTATTCTTTATCCCTCTGGGAGTATGGACCCAGGGGTCATTGTAGGATGCAGAAGGTGGAAGGTCTGGCTTCTGTAATTGCTTCCCCGCTGAACATGGGTGTTGACAGGTGGATCCATACTCCCAGTCTGTCTCTCTCTTTCCCTAGTGGGTTGGGGCTCTGGGGAAGCAGAGCTCCAGGACATATTGGTGGGGTCGTCTGTCCAGGGAAGTCTGGTTGGCATCATGGTAGCATCTGGAACCTGATGGCTGAAAAGAGAGCTAGTATTTTTCATAACTGTTAGTTCAATTTATTTAGCTAGGGTTATTTTAGCAACAAAGAGCTAGTGCTATCACAGGGAGTGATGAGAATCAGTGATGACTGAGAACGACCTTTTCTAGTGAAGAGCATCTTGTATGGCTACACTTACCCATGCAAGCCATTCATTCTCACAACCAGTGAGACGTGTCCTGTTGAATATTGAACTCTAATGTGAGTAAACCTTGGAAAAGCACATTTAGAGAAACTATATGAAAAAAATCATAAATGTGTTTTTATACTTCTTACTGAAAAGGAAGAAAAGGAGATAAATATCTCTGAGGGGTTCTATTATTATTATTACCTTTACTGGTACCAAAGCTACAGGTGAATATCCACCTCTCCCAATTTATTTAGGTAGGTTACCACTGATGTGTGTGTATGTGTGTGTGTGTGTATGAATGAGTGCATGGCAGAATAAAATGTTGGATCATTGTATAATCACCATCAGAAACTATTTTATATTCTTATCAATGTTGTCTTCACCATTACTCTTTAATGTTTGAAAGTAATGTCTATTACTTTAACTTGATTTGTTTGATGTTGTCAAGAAACTATTCTACCTGATTATGACCTCCAATGAACAATATGTAGGAAGCTGGTTGAATTAGGGAAACAATGTTTTTTTTTTTAAATATAGAATATTTATCTAGAAAAAAATGCTCACTGGTATGAAAAGTTGAAGAGTATTTAAAATGATAAAAGGGAGCTCTTCATATGTCATATGGAAGAAGCAAGATTAAAAGTCCCTGATTTTTTTTTTTTAAATTTTATCTTTATTTACTGGATAGACAGCCAGAAATTGAGAGGGAAGGGGTGATAGACAGAGAGACACCTGCAACACTGCTTCACCACTTGCAAAGCATTTCCCCTGCAGGTAGGGACTGGGGGCTGGGGTCCTTGAGCATGTAACATGTGCGCTCCACCAGGTGTGCCACTACCTGGCCCAAAAGTCCCTGATTTTTAAAAATTTGTTATCTTTTGTTGCCCTTGTTGTTTTTGTTATAGTTGTTATTGATGTCACTGTTGTTGGCTAGGACAGAGAGAAATGGAGAGATGAGGGGAAGACAGAAGGGGAGAGAAAGACAGACACCTGCAGACCTGCTTCACCACCTGTGAAGCGTCTCCCCTGCAGGTGGAGAGCCAGGGGCTCGAACCGGGATCCTTCCACTGGTCCTTGTGCTTTATGCCACATGTGATTAACGCTCTATGCTGCCGCCCTACTCCCTAGTCCCTGATTTAAAAAATATATATTGTCTTTTTTTATTTGGTAGAGACAGCCAGATGTCAAGAGGGAAGAGAGACAGAGAGACACATGCAGCACTGCTTCACCACTTGTAAATCTTTCCCCCTATAGGGAGGGGCTGGGGGCTTGAACCCATGTCCTTGCACATTGCAACATGTGTGCTCAACCAGGTGCACCACCACCAGGCCCCTGAAGTCCCTGCTTTAACTAGGCATAGTTCTTAACTAGAGGAGGTTGTAACTGATCCAAGGCAAAGACTCCACTTGACTGCTATCTTACTAGTCTGGTGTTCCTTTTTTGGGTTGGCTATATTACACTCTATAAAAGCATGCTACAATTTTTTATTTTATATATTAATTGTGGATAACAAAAGAAAGAAATTGAGAGAGAAGAGATATATATATATACAATGTAAAGAATATTGAAATAAATTTCCAATTTAAAAATAAGGGAATAATATGAACTGGATTATAGAGTATGCGTGGTATATATAGGAATGACTGAAAAGAAGAAAATTGTTTTCCACCTAGCTGCTCAGAAAAGTAAAGGGAGTGTGAGGAGGTGACTCAGTGGGGAGAGGCAAAAAGTGCATATGTGAGGCCCTGGGCCTATTCCCAGCAATAGCCTCCAGTGCATATTGGAGCAGTGCTCTCTTTTCTCTCCCAATCATCAATGAATCAATCAATCAATCAATTGACCAATACTTTAAAAATACAGCGTGGAAAAGAACATAGTCATAGAGAAAATTTTTGATAGAAATAGGACAAGAAAAAGAAACTACTCCTGAGAAGTCTATAAAACAAGTAATAAATAGCATATTTTGTGTTCATACATAAAATATGAAATTAGATTTTTTTCTACTTTAGTCTTGTGATATAGTTGTCTTTTTTACCTTTTGCTTTGGAGCTAATTAAACACTGGAATATTTTAAGAGTATATTAAATTTGTCCAGTGTTTATAAATGCTTGAGGAGTAATGGTCGATTTTCCATAGTAACCTGGTACTCTATATTACAGCTAAGTTTTCAAAAAATATTTTGATAATGGTACATGTATCAGAATCTCACAAAGGAGTATTGAAACTGGTAAAAACTAAATTACTTGCAAAGTGGGAATGCAAAACAAACAAAAAACAACTTAAGACAAACATATTCAAAGAACATAATAGTTAAGTACCTGCCAGGTATTAAAACCTATTAACTAATGATATTTAAGGTACTTTGACATTGACAGAAAAATTGAAATAATGACATCTCCTCAAGTATTTGTGAATATACTTAAAGAAGGTGTGCAGAAATATAAGGAATGGGGGTGGATACAAGTATGAACTTGTATTCATGAGGTGTTTGTGGTCACTATTGTAGGATCATTAATTCCAAAAAAATGCATCATTCTGGTGGGTGGTGGGGTGTTAGTGATAGTGGAGGGTGTGTGTGTGTGTGTGTTTGTGTGTTTGTGTGTGTGTTGTGTGGTGTGTGTGTTGTGTGTGTGTGTGTGTTGTGTGTGTGTGTGGTGTGTGTGTGGTGTGTGTGTGTGTGTGTGTGTGTGTGTGTGTGTGGTGTGTGTGTGGTGTGTGTGTGGTGTGTGTGTGTGTGTGTGTGTGTGTGTGTGTGTGGTGTGTGTGTAATGGGCTTATGGAAAATCTGTCCCTGCCTCTCAGTTTTGCTGTTTACCAAAATAGCTTTAAGATTAAAAAAAATTTAAAATAAAAAAGAAAGTACAGAAAATTAGTAAAATACATAAGGTTGAGGTTGACATAATTGGTTATCATTCTGAAATACAAAAAGGATTGCTTTAGACTAATTGTGTCCAATTGCACTCCTTTTGAATCCGGGAAATGATTTTCTTTGGGGATGGTGGGGCTGAATGGTGAGGTGTAAAGCAAAGTGTTTGTAGAATCAGGCTGAATTCCTTGCTCAATAAAAGACAGGTAGCTTTATGGCTAGCACTGAGGGCTGGGATTATAAATGACTTTCTTCAGGGGGTGGTAGGTAGTGCAGTGAGTTAAGCACACATAGTACAAAGCACAAGGACCTGCGGATCCCGGTTGGAGCCCCCGGCTCCGCACCTGCAGGGGGTCGCTTCACAGGCGGTGAAGCAGGTCTGCAGGCGTCTGTCTGTCTCTCCCTTCTCTTCCTGCCCTTCTCAATTTCTCTCTGTCCTGTTGGAAGAAATGGCCTCCAGGAGCAGTAGATTCCTTCTGCAGGCAATGAGCATCAGTGATAGCCCTGGAGGCTAAATAAATGAATATTTAAAAAAATGGCTTGCTTCTGCTTGTGTGCTGAAGAATTAAATGTCTAGAAACACTAAGTTAGAGGGCTGAATGTACAGACTCACACTACAGGACCCCAGGCAGAAATGAGCTAAGTTATTTATGCCATCTATAGAGGGGTGATAACTTTGTCCATTTCTAAGGGACAATCAGAAAAATGAAGGTATGTGAGTATATAAAAGTTAAAAGTACCCTTATGATAAAAATACTAAATAAAAACATGAATCAAAATATGTGCATCAAATATGACATGAAAATATTAAGAATACATAAAATGAGGAGAAAATGTCAAGAGTACACAAGATAAGCAGGCAAGTGGTATGGGTTGACTTCAAAAGTACACACGCAGTCGGAAAGCAATATGAGCATTTTTCCATGCTATCTAGTCATCAAAATAAAAATAGAACAGTATTGAATAGCAAAAAAAAGAATTGATAGCCCTGCTATTGATGTCTGGGCAGAGTGATATTTTAAGTTTATACTGCTTGATTTAAACGGAAAGTGCCCTTTAAGTCTCCAAAGATGACTTTCTTGATAGTATGATTATTAAAAATGAAATTTGTAGATGGATAAGAGAAATATTAATGTTTGTAGCTAAAAGAGTGTGTTCCTGTGACTTTTCGTGTGACATGTCTATTGGCATGTATGGAGTTGTTCTGCAGTAATGCTGCCATTAGGAGAGAAGTAAGGGACTCAAACAAAGTTGATCATAGTGGCACATAAAAACGAAATTAACTTGCTATTTAGGGGGAAAAAGTGGTAGATATATTTGACTTTTTTCCCCCCTTTGCTATAGCCATATGATTCCACGCACATAGGTTCTCTGAACATGGGGGCAGGGGTTGACTCTATTAATACAGGAATCCAGGTCATAATAGGACATAGATTGGCTTCAAATTCTAGAACCTGATGCCTTTTATTTATGGCTAGAGCTGTCCCTGCTGTCACATAAAATTAAATCTTTTTTTAAAATTTATTTCTTCATTGGGGAATTAATGTTTTACATTCAACAGTAAATACAATAGTTTGTACATGCATAACATTGCCCGGTTTCCCATTTAACAATACAATCCCCACTATGTCATTTATCATCCTTCATGGACCTGTATTCTCCCCACCCACCCACCCCAGCGTCTTTTACTTTAGTGCAATACGCCAATTCCATTTCAGGTTCTACTTGTGTTTTCTTTTCTGATCTTGTTTGTCAACTTCTGCCTGAGAGTGAGGTCATCCCATATTCATCCTTCTGTTTCTGATTTTTTCAAGGTCCATCCAAGATAGGCTGAAAACGGTGAAGTCACAATTTTTTACAGCTGAGTAGTATTCCATTGTGTATATGGACCACAACTTGCTCAGCCACTCATCTGTTGCTGGACACCTGGGTTGCTTCCAGGTTTTGGCTATTACAAATTGTGCTGCCAAGAACATATGTGTACTCAGATCTTTTTGGATGGATGTGTTGAGTTCCTTAGGATATACCCCTAGGAGAGGAATTGCAGGGTCATAGGGTAGGTCCATTTCTAGCCTTCGGAGAGTTCTCCAGACTGTTCTCCACAGAGGTTGGACCAATTGACATTCCCACCAGCAGTGCAGGAGGGTTCCTTTGACCCCACACCCTCTCCAGCATTTGCTGCTACCTTTTCTGATGTATGACATTCTCACAGGAGTGAAGTGATATCTCATTGCTGTCTTGATTTGCATTTCTCTGACAATCAGAGACTTGGAGCATTTTTTCATGTGTTTCTCGGCCTTTTGGATCTCTTCTGTGGTGAATATTCTGTCCAATTCCTCCCCCCATTTTTGGATGGGGTTATTTGTTGTCTTGTTGTTGAGTCTGGCAAGCTCTTATATATGCTGGTTATTAAACTCTTATCTGATGTATGGCATGTAAAGATCTTCTCCCATTCTTTGAGGGGTCTCTTGGTTTGGGTAGTGGTTTCTTTTGCTGTGAAGAAGCTTTTTAATTTGATGTAGTCCCATAGGTTTATGTTTGCCTTAGTCTTCTTTGTAATTGGATTTGTTTCATTGAAAATGTCTTTAAAATTTATGCGGAAAAGAGTTCTGCCAATATTTTCCTCTAAGTATTTGATAGTTTGTGGTCTAATATCCAAGTCCTTGATCCACTTGGAATTTACTTTTGTGTTTGGTGAAATACAGTGATTCAGCTTCATTCTTCTGCATGTTTCAACCCATTGTTTCCAACACCATTTGTTGAAGAGACTCTGCTTTCCCCATGTAATAGTCTGGGCCCCTTTGTCAAAGATTAGATGTCCGTAGGTGTGGGGCCTCATTTCTGGGCTCTCAATTCTATTCCACTGGTCAGTGTGTCTGTTCATGTTCCAGTACCAAGCAGTTTTGATGACAATGACCCAGTTTGAGATCTGGGAGTGTGATGCCTCCAGTTCTGTTCTTTTTTCTCAAGATTGTTTTGGCAATTCTAGGTCTTTTATGGTTCCAGATAAACATTTGTAGCATTTTTTTCTATTCTCCTAAAAAATGTGGTTGGGATCTTGATGGGGATAGCATTAAATTTGTAGATGGCTCTGGGTAATATATTCATTTTGATGATGTTAATTCTTCCAACCCATGAACATGGAATATCTGTCCACTTCTTTGTGTCTTTTTCAATTTCTTTGAGTAGTGACTCATAATTTTCAGTATACAAGTCTTTCACTTCTTTGGTTAGGTTTACTCCTAGATATTTTATTGTTTTTGTTGCTATAGTAAAAGGAATTGATTTCTGGATTTCAATTTCTTCTAACAGTGTTTGCATAGAGGAATGCCACTGACTTTTGAATGTTAATTTTATAGCCTGACACCTTACTCTATTGCCTGATGATTTCCAAAAGCTTCTTGCTGGATTCCTTAGGTTTTTCCATGTATACTATCATGTCATCTGCAAATAAGGACAGTTTGACTTCTTCTCTTCCAATCTGTATCCCTTTAATTCCTTGCCTGATTGCTATGGCAAGAACTTCCAACACCATGTTGAATAGTAATGGTGATAGTGGGCATCCCTGTCTAGTACCTGATCTGAGGGGAAATGCTTCCAGTTTTTCACCATTGAGTATGATGTTGGCTGTAGGTTTGCTATATATAGACTCCACTATCTTTAGGAATTTTTCATCTATTCCCATTTTTGTAGTGTTTTGATCATAAAGGGATGTTGTATTTTGTCAAAGGCTTTCTCTGCATCTATTGATATGACCATGTGGTTTTTGGTCTTGCTTTTGTTGATGTGGTGGATCACATTGATTGATTTACATACATTAAAACAACCTTGCATGCCTGGGATAAACCCCACTTGGTCATGATGAACAATCTTTTTGATATACTGCTGTATCTGGTTGGCTAGAATTTTGTTCAATATTTTCGCATCTATGTTCATCAGAGATATTGGTCTGTAGTTTTCTTTTTTGGTTGTGTCCCTGTCTGCTTTTGGTATCAGGGTGATGTTGGCTTCATAGAAGCTGGCGGGGAGTATTCCAGTGTTTTCAGTCTTCTGGAAGACTTTTAAAAGTAGAGGTATTAGTTCTTTTTGAAGGTTTTGTAGAATTCATTTGTAAAACCATCTGGTCCAGGACTTTTATTTTTGGGGAGATTTTTGATAACTGTTTCAATTTCATTAGCTGTGATGGGCCTGTTCATGTTATCCACTTCCTCTTTACTTAGTTTTGGAAGTTGGTAGGTATCTAGGAAATTGTCCATTTCTTCCAGGTTCTCTAGCTTGGTGGCATATAGTTGTTCATAGAAGTCTCGCATGATATGTTGAATTTATGCGGTGTCTGTTGTGATATCTCCTCTTTCATTTACTATCTGATTTATTTGGGTCTTCTCCCTTTTTTGTTTTGTGAGTCTGGCTAAAGGTTTGTCGATTTTGTTTACTCTTTCGAAGAACCAACATTTACTTTCGTTCATCTGTTGTATGGTTTTCCTATTCCCAATCTTATTTATTTCTGCCCGAACTTTAGTGATTTCTGTCCTTCTGGTTGCTTTAGGGTTCCTTTGTTGTTCTTCTTCTAGGTCTTTAGGTTCTTTTAGGTCTTCTTCTAGGTCTAGGTTTTTGTTCTTCTTCTGGGTCTTCTTCTAGGTCCAGGCTGTTTATTTGTGCTTTTTCTTGTTTCCTATTGTGTGCTTGTATAGCTATGAACTTCAGCTTTAGCTGTGTCCCAAATATTTTGATAGCTTGTGTCTTCATTTTCATTGAACTCCGAAACATTTTGATTGCTTCCTTGATTTCCTCTTTGACCCAGAAGTTGTTAAGAAGTGTACTGTTAGATTTATTTGGGTCTTCTCCCTTTTTTGTTTTGTGAGTCTGGCTAAAGGTTTGTCGATTTTGCTTACTTTTTCAAAGAACCAACATTTACTTTCTTTGATCTTTTGTATGGCTTTCCTATTCTCAATGTTATTTATTTCTGCCCTAATTTTAGTGATTTCTGACCTTCTTGTTGCTTTAGGGTTCCTTTGTTGTTCTTCTTCTAGGTCTTTAAGATGTGCAATCAGGCTGTTTATTTGTGCCTTTTCTTGTTTCCTAATGTGTGATTGTATAGCTATGAACTTCCCTCTTAGGACTGCTTTAGCTGTGTCCCAAATATTTTGATAGCTTGTGTCTTCATTTTCATTGAACTCTCGAAACATTTTGATTTCTTCCTTGATTTCCTCTTTGACCCAGAAGTTGTTAAGAAGTGTACTGTTGAGCTTTCACATTTTGGGACTGTTACTAATCTTTTGTTGATTGTTAAGTGTTAGTTTAATTCCACTGTGGTCTGAGAAGATGCTTGGGATGATTTCAATGCTCTTGAATTTGCTGATGCTGTCTTTTTGGCCTAACATATGGTCTATCCTTGAGAATGACCCTTGTGGATTTGAGTAAATGTGTATTCCAGTTTCTTGGGATGAATGACTCTGAAAATGTCCAATAGTTCTAGTTTATTTATCTCCTCGTTTAGCTCCCTCATGTCTTTATTGATTTTCTGCCTGGATGATCTGTCAAGTTGAGATAGTGGGGTGTTGAAGTCCCCTACTATGATTGTGTTACTGTTAATATATTGCTGTAGCTCTTTCAGTAGAAGTTTGATGTATTTAGATGGCTTCTCATTGGGTGCATAGATGTTAATAATTGTTAAGTCCTCTTGATTGACTGATGCTCTGAGCATTAAGTAGTGTCCATTCCTATCTTTTTTAATCTTATCTATTTTAAAGTCTATCATGTCAGATATAAGAATAGCTCTTCCTGCCTTTTTTTGTGGGCCATTGGCTTGAATGATAGTTTTCCATCCTTTCACTTTAAGTCTGTGTTTGTCTTGTTGAGTTAGGTGGGTTTCCTGTAGATAGCATATTGTTGGGTTGTGTTTTCTGATCCATCTTCCTACTCTGTGTCTTTTAATAGGTGAATTCAGGCCATTGACATTTATTTATATCAAAGTCTGAAGTATTTTTATGCCATTCTTATAGAGTTTTAGAGTGTTTTGATATATGTCCTATTTGTGGTGTTCTGGTTGTTTATAGGAGACCTTTCAGAACTTCTTTCAGGGCAGGCTTGGTGATGGTTGATTCCTTCAATTGCTGCTTGTCTGCGAAGGTTTTGAAGCCTCCATCTAGTCTGAATGACAGTCTAGCAGGATATAGTATTCTTGGCTGAAAGCCTTTCTCATTGAGCACTCGATAGATATCTTGCCATTCTCTTCTGGCTTGTAGTGTTTGTATGGAGAAGTCTGCTGCTAATCTTATGGGTTTTCCTTTGTAGGTGACTCTTTGTTTTTCTCTTGCAGCCTTCAGGATCCTTTCTTTATCCTTATTCCTTTCCATTCTAAGTATGGTATGTCTTGGTGTCTTTAGGTCTGGGTTAATTCTGTTTGGGACCCTCTGGGCTTCTTGAATCTTTGTCTTTGATGTTGTCTAGACTAGAGAAGTTTTCAGCTATTATGGCCTGGAAAATGCTTTCTTCCTCTCCTTCTCTTTCTTTCTCTGGTATGCCAATAATGCTTATATTGTTTCTTTTTAAATTATCCCATAGGACTCTGTTGTTGTTTTCAGCATCTCTTATTCTCTTTTTGAGATCTCTTACTTCTTTTTTAGTTGTCTCTAATTGATCCTCAATCTTGCTATTTCTGTCTTCAGCCTCATAGATTCTATTCTCTCTGCCCTCTACTGCTTTCTGGAGTTCATTTATTTTGTTGCCCTGCTCTGATACTGTTTTAGCTTGTTCAGCTAGCTGTATTCTTAGCTCAGCGATTTCAGCTTTCAGCTCTCTAATAACCATGAGATAATTAGTATTTTCTTCCATATTCTCATTTGTTGTTCCTGCATTTCTGATGACCATTTTTTCAAATTTACTCACTCCTGTTATTATTTCCTTAGCTAATGTTTGGATGTTGAACTCGTTATTTTGTGCTTCACCCTCTGGATGACTTTTAGGTGGACTCTTGTCCTGGTTCGATTCTCCAATATTTTTTCTTGTTGTTTTAACCATTTTATATATTATGTTATGAGTTCCCTTTATCAGTACTTTTCAAATTATTGATCACTAGTGCCTGGATTGACTTGTGTCTAAGGAAGTTAATTGAAAAGTTCACAGTGGTGGAAGTTAACAGTTCTTTCAATCCCTGAGTTGGAGCTCAGTGGTTTAAAAGCCTCTTTTTTTTTTTTCTTCCCTGTAGGCTATGGGAGCCTGAGGGCTTTTAAACTATCAGTAGCTTTCTTAGCTTAATCACTAACTCCTGACCAAGAGATAAAGCAGGGTGTGGCAGAGATAATCCTGTGGTTATGCAAAGAGACTTTCACAGCCCCTCAGCTATGCCACTGAGGTATAGGTCTTCTCCCTAGTTTCCTGGTTAGATCTCTGTCCCCTGGTGTCCCTCCCTGTCACTGCTCCAGATTCTGAGGGTAGTAGCAATGGAGACTCAGAGTTTCACTTGGTGAGTCTCTGGGGAGTCCTCTCCTCCCTTTAGCTGTCCCCTTGTTGGTGGAGCAGACTGGAGCTGGTGTCTCAACTGATAAACTGCTGGACTGTGAGCAGTCACTTAATCTCTCCTTAGGCCCCTCTCTCCTCTCTGTCACCAGCCACATGTGTTTGTACTCACTGGTGATTTACGGGGTTCCTGTGGTCATTCTAGTCCTGTCTTGTTTCAGTCCCGGGTGGTCTCCTTTGGTATTCCTAGTTGATCCAGGAGAGGAGAGGAGAGAAAGGGATATGCTTGCTGCTTGTAGCTCCGCTTCTGGAAGTCACATAAAATTAAATCTTAAAATTGTACCTTTTACCTGTGACTATTGTGACACTTTTCTTCCTGACTCTTAAACTGACCTCAAGTCCAGGGAATATATCTTCCTGTTCACTGACAGGGGGCTCATGTGTCTGTTGCTGAATTTTAAAGACTTTGGTGGCCACTCTAACAAGCTCTCCAACCTGAAAGTAGAACAAAAGTTTTATTCCTCAGTTACTGGCAGGTTAGGTCACAAGGAATAGCTCATCAAAATCCTGCCTTTTCTTGTGTGGCTTTCATATGCCTCTGTCCTCTGCCAATGAGCCTTGCATTCCATCTCCAGCTCCAAGTTGCTTTGATGACTACCACAGGCTTGACAGTGCTTCCTCTCATTCCTCACTGATGATGTGTGAATGTGGGAGGGAGGGGGTGGAGTGTGTGGAAAACAGAGAACACTTTCATAGTTCACTAAGCTATCTAATCAGGCCTTGTTTTCATTTGGTAACATGTTGCTTTCGTCTCTAGTTCCTGAGTGTCTTTTGTGGTAATACTTTTAAATTACTATTTTTAAAAAACTGTATGGACTATGCCTTTTTTTAAATAAGGATTTTATTTATTTATTCATGAGAAAGATAGGAGAGAAAGGAGAAAGAACCAGACATCACTCTGGTACATGTGCTGCCAGGGGTTGAACTCAGGACCTCATCCTTGAGAGTTCGATGCTTTATTCACTGTGCCACCTCCTGGACCACTTTTTACAAATATTTTATTGATTCATTAGAAATGATAGGAGAGAGAGAAATAACCAGGCATCACTCTGGTATATGTGCTGCCGGGGATTGAATTTAGGACCTCACGCTTGAGAATCCAATGCCTTAGTCACTACGCCACCTCCCAGACCACAGGATTATGCCTTTTTGACAAAAAACATTTCTAAATTATTGGGACTACTCTCAACTCTAACACCTGAGATCTCTTCCCTTGGATATGCATATCAAGTGCTAGTGCCTTAGAGAAGTCACGATTTATTTATTTATTTATTTTTTATTTAAGAAAGGATTAATTAACAAAACCATAGGGTAGGAGGGGTACAACTCCACACAATTCTCACCACCCAATCTCCATATCCCACCCCCTCCCCTGATAGCTTTCCCATTCTCTATCCCTCTGGGAGCATGGACCCAGGGTCATTGAGGGTTGCAGAAGGTAGAAGGTCTGGCTTCTGTAATTGCTTCCTCGCTGAACATGGGCGTTGACTGGTCGGTCCATACTCCCAGTCTGCCTGTCTCTTTCCCTAGTAGGATGGGTCTCTGGGGAAGCTGAGCTCCAGGACACATTGGTGGTGTCTTCAATCCAGGGAAGTCTGGCCGGCATCCTGATGACACCTGGAACCTGGTGACTAAAAAGAGAGTTAACATACAAAGCCAAACAAATTGTTGAGCAATCATGGACCCAAAGCTTGGAAAAGTGGAGAGGAAGTATTAGGGAGGTACTCACTGCAAACTCTAGTATACTTCTGCTTTCTTACTTTGGTGCCATACTCCAAACTCAGTCAATTTCTGCTTTGCGTTTCTACTTCTTTTTTTTTTTTTTTTTACATGCATAACATTCCCCAGATTCCCATTTAACAATACAACCCCCACTATTTCATTCATCATTTTTCATGGACCTGTATTCTCCCCACCCACCCACCCACCCCAGAGTCTTTTACTTTGGTGTAATACTCCAATTCCATTTCAGGTTCGACTTGTGTTTTCTTTTCTAATCTTGTTTTTCAACTTCAGCCTGAGAGTGAGATCATCCCATATTCATCCTTCTGTTTCTGACTTATTTCACTCAACATGATTTTTTCAAGGTCCATCCAAGATCGGCTGAAAACGGTGAAGTCACCATTTTTTACAGCTGAGTAGTATTCCATTGTGTATATATACCACAACTTGCTCAGCCACTCATCTGTTGTTGGACACCTGGGTTGCTTCCAGGTTTTGGCTATTACAAATTGTGCTGCCAAGAACATATGTGTACACAGATCTTTTTGGATGGATGTGTTGGGTTCCTTAGGATATATCCCCAGGAGGGGAATTGCAGGGTCATAGGGTAGGTCCATTTCTAGCCTTTTGAGAGTTCTCCAGACTGTTATCCACAGAGGTTGGACCAATTGACATTCCCACCAGCAGTGCAGGAGGGTTCCTTTGACCCCACACCCTCTCCAGCATTTGCTGCTGTTCCCTTTTCTGATGTGTGACATTTTCACAGGAGTGAAGTGATATCTCATTGTTGTCTTGATTTGCATTTCTCTGACAATCAGAGACTTGGAGCATTTTTTCATGTGTTTCTCGGCCTTTTGGATCTCTTCTGTGGTGAATATTCTGTCCAATTCCTCCCCCCATTTTTGGATGGGGTTATTTGTTGTCTTGTTGTTGAGTCTGGTAAGCTCTTTATATATGTTGGTTATTAAACTCTTATCTGATGTATGGCATGTAAAGATCTTCTCCCATTCTGTGAGGGGTCTCTTGATTTGGGTAGTGGTTTCTTTTGCTGTGAAGAAGCTTTTTAATTTGATGTAGTCCCATAGGTTTATACTTGCCTTAGTCTTCCTTGTAATTGGATTCGTTTCATTGAAAATGTCTTTAAAATTTATGCGGAAAAAAGTTCTTCCAATATTTTCCTCTAAGTATCTGATAGTTTCTGGTCTAACATCCAAGTCCTTGATCCACTTGGAATTTACTTTTGTATTTGGTGAAATACAGTGATTCAGCTTCATTCTTTTGCATGTTTCAACCCATTGTTTCCAACACCATTTGTTGAAGAGACTCTGCTTTCCCCATGTAATAGTCTGGGCCCCTTTGTCAAAGATTAGATGTCCATAGGTGTGGGGCCTCATTTCTGGGCTCTCAATTCTATTCCACTGGTCAGTGTGTCTGTTCATGTTCCAGTACCAAGCAGTTTTGATGACAATGGCCCAGAAGTCACAATTTTAACATTCATCTGAGCATGAAGATTTTTCCTACATTGGAATAGACACTTTACCTAAGAAGACCCATATTACCAGACTAGGGATATGAATACTTAGCATTTATTGGTAGGGGTATGAATATATAAATGACAATGAGACTCGTTGCACACTCAAGAGAGTAACTATTATCCAAAAGACAAGAGGCAAGAAGTGTTAGATAGGATGTGGAAGCAGGAAATCCTTACACCCTGTTGGAGGGATAGTAAAGTGTGACAGCCATTGTGGAAACCTTTATGAAGGTTCTTCAAAATATTAAAATATAAATTCCATACCACCCAGTCATCCCACTTCTGGGTATTTACTGTCTCTTCTCCTCCAGAAGAAAACACTGATTCAAAGAGATGGGAGTTGGGCGGTAGTGCAGAGGGTTAAGAGCACGTGGCGCAAAGCACAAGGACTGGTGTAAGGATCCCAGTTCAAGCCTCCAGCTCCCCACCTGCAGGGGAGTCGCTTCACAGGTGGTGAAGCAGGTCTGCAGGTGTCTGCCTTTCTCTCCCGCTCTCTGTCTTCCCCTCCTCTCTCCATTTCTCTCTGTCCTATCCAACAATGACGGCATGATTATCAACAACCATAATGACAATAAAACAACAAGGGCAACAAAAGGGTATAAAAACAACAACAGAAAACCCCAAGAGATATTGGTTGTTTGTTATAGCACAGTTTACAATAAAGAAGAACTGTAGCTAGCTCAAGGACCCGCTGACTGAATAAAAACTGTGCTGTATATGCACAATAAAAGCCATGAAATAAAATATAATCCTGCCATTTACACTAACATGAATGGACCTTGATAGTATCATGAGAACAACAAACATTTTATTTTCAATTATATGTGGTAAATAAAGAAAATTAAGATTAAATAAAGCGAAAGTAAGTTTTAGACTATAAAAATCAGTGAATGCTTTACAGAAGAGGAGGGGGACAGTCTGTATAGGCTAGGATGATCTTCAGACTGAGTCACATCTGGGTTGTCTCTTATCAGAGATATTCCAAAGATTAACACTTGATATCTTAAGAAAAAGTTATACAGCCTACTGTCTACATATAGCATTGAATCCAAGGAAATATAGCATTTTTATGTTGATTTGACTTCTTGAAAGTTGAGGCTAGGGTAAAATAATAAGGTAATAAGAATTTAAGAACATTTTTACTAATATATCATGTTGATTGAATATTACTTAACATTCAATAAAATGCAACTACTTTGTGTCCTAATGAATTCTGATCAATTTATCATACTCAAGTAAAACTACATTCACAATAAAGCACAGAACATTTTTATCATCCCATGCTCTCTTCCCCTTCATGCTACCTGCTTTTTTGTCATAGAGACTTGATTTATTTTCCCTAGAATTGTATACAGATATAGTTCTCCAGTGTGTTTTTTCCATTCACTATAATGCTTTTGAGATCCATCCATGTTGTTACCTGCATAGGGATATCATTCTTTTTTGTTGCTGGGTAGCATTCTATTCATGCACTGTTGATAGCCATTCGGGTTGTTTACAATGTGAAATTAATTATTACAAATAAGGTATAATATTTGTGTGTAAATCTTTGTACAGATGTATGCTTATCTGTTTCATTTGCTTCCTTGGACTTGGTCTCCTCACTTGATTTTTCCACAACTTCAGAGAGCTATGTCCTGAAATGAACAGTCATGGTTAAACTTAGCAATGCAATGAATGTGATAACAGTATTTGTAGGATTTCCTGCCTTGTGTTTGTGTGAAGTTAATTCAGAAAAAGAATCCTACCTCTCTATCATTTAGAGTTTAATCCTTTCAACTCATAAGCAGACAGTGGTTCCATTGAGAAAACAAAAGAAATTTCAAGGGATGTGAGAGCTTGGAAGTTTAAGCAAGTAATTATCTGACTCAGTCAGAAGGAGGGCTAGTTAATGGGGGGTATTGCTTTCTAAATTAAACTGCAGGGAATCAAACATGTGAGTCTAACTTGGATGTAACCAACTTTCTAAGTCACTAAAAGTTCAGCCTCAATTAGTGTTATTTGTTCTTTTTGCTATAAAACTCTTACAAGTGCCTCTAGGCAGATGTTGATAATAGAGAGCCACCAATCAACAGTTGATTCTTTTTTTGTGCTGCAAGTGATTTGATGATTATTAGAATGTCAAAAGTTAATGGACTAGTCCATATTCTGTGTCTTAGTGGCAGAGAGGATATTTGGGCTTAATTCCAGCCTAGGCTCTGATTTATGGTCTTTGTTAATTTGGTTAATTAATTAATTTATTTATTCCCTTTTGTTGTCCTTGTTGTTTTATTGTTGTAATTATTATTGTTGTTGTTATTGATGTTGTCATTGTTGGATAGGACAGAGAGAAATGGAGAGAGGAGGGGAAGACAGAGAGGGAGAGAGAAAGACAGACACCTGCAAGACCTGCTTCACTGCCTGTGAAGTGACTCCCCTGCAGGTGGGGAGCTGGGGAGCATCTAATTTATGTTCTATCCCTAAGAAAGTTCCTTAATACCTTCAGGTCTCTTTGAAAGGAGGAGGGTTGAATTGTTTTGCCTGAACTACTGGAAAGACAGGTGTCACTTATGACTTTGTGTTTTAAAACAGACTACTCTGTTGCAGAAATGGGGACAGGGTGGGAGGAGAAAACGAAATATGTTTCAGGACCTTTTGGCCCAACTGCTGGGCTAGCTTCACAGGTGGGAGACAGAGATGATCCTGGAGCCAAGCTCGTGGTGGTAGCAATACAAATATTTATTCATGCGGGAGCCCCAGAGTCAGTGTGAATGCAGCGGGTTAGGCCACGTGGAGCCAAAAACCGCAATGGCCGGTGTCCACACCCAGTCTGTACACCTGCCCTCCTCTAGGTCAGGATGCGGAAGAAAGAGAAACCAGAAACAGAAGTGGCTTTTATAGGACAAAACTGGAAATGGCAAGTCAAAAACAGAAATGGCTAGGAAAGGGGGTGGAGAAAGGCAAAAGGCATGCTGGGAAGGTGGAAGCTTCCTTAGCAACTGTTGCAATGGTTTTAGCTGGTGGGATTAATGTTACCCTGCAGTCATAGTGGGTCTCGAGGTAGAAAGAAGATAGATCAATGGGTGGGGATCTTCCAGGCAAAACAATAATTATGTAAATAGGCCATAGTGTCAGCAGTGCAGGATGGAGCAGGGGAGCTGGCTTAATGCCCGACACCCAACCTCTGTGCTGAAGATGTAATAACAATAAAATCAGAGTTCCCAGTGTAGGGAATTCTCATTCCCACTACTAATTATATACCAAGATGCAGCTGAGAAATTTTGAGGTATTATAAACTAAAGTGTT